>NC_057794.1:65934794-66174933 GCF_018294505.1 Triticum aestivum | reverse complement strand
TAATTCTAAGAGGCCTAAGTACAATGTCACGATGTAGATTCGGGGGGTGACCCTCCCGTCGGTAGAGCAACATCTGGAGGATGGGACTCGTGGCCTCGTTGACGGGGAGCAATCGCCTCAACGGTGTATGAAGAGGGATGCCTCTTGGAAAAGGTACGACTTGTTTTCAGCGACGGAGTTCAAAAATAAGAGATGAATTATCTACATGCCTTGTTAGGGCATGCAGTGCGGTGTTTAGCCAACATAAGTTAGGTATGCCCAGAACCCTGTCCACTTTGGCCGGCATACCATGTCCTAGGCCACAACGCAGCTTCTTCCATTGGCATCATCCTTGCCGCACCACAAGAATCCACAACATATTTTGGCCATCGCCGTTAGCGTTTTGGGTGGCAGTTCCATTGCCAACATTGCCTGAATTGGGATGGCGCAGAGACTGGCGTAATCCGGAGTAACCTTCCACTCTTCGGTAACATGACCGCCTTGCAATTGGGCATGCATCATGTAAGTTGATCCACAGTAGCTTCAAGCTGGGTTGGCCTTTGCTTGCGGATCGAAAGTGGCATTCCCAAGTACTTGCAAGGGAAAGAGGCGTTCGCGCATCCGAGCAGTGTGCACACTGAGGCCATCTCCTCCTGGGAACACCTGACGGGCAAGGTAGCGCTCTTCGACAGGTTGACAGTTAGGTCGGAGGCATGCCCAAACAACCCCGATATGAGCCACATGCCCTAGTCTCATGTTGAATGGGCTTGAAGAAAATCATGATGTCGTCCATGAACATTGATAATCGCTGGTGCATGCCCGATCTGGCTAGCGGTGCGAACAATCCACCCCGATCTGGCTAGCGGTGCGAACAATCCACGGGAAGTACCAGCTTAAACAGCTACACGAGGATAATTGGATCAGATCGGTCGCCCGCCTTCAGTTCCCCATGCACCTGCAGGTCTCGACCGCATCACTGACCTCTCAGGTTACACTGTCTACAGACAGGGAGAACTCCATCTCCTGGCGTTGGACTCCCAATGAAATCTACTCCGCAGCTTCGACATATACAACCCAATTCTCCGGCTCCTTCCCCAGGTTCTCGTCGACGAAGATTTGGGAAGCACACGCGGAGCCCAAATGCAAGCTCTTTTCCTGGCTGGTGCTCCATGGCAAGATCCTCATGGCCGACATGCTCGCTATTCGCGGATGGCCGCATGATCCTACATGCCCGCTATGCCTCGGAGCACCGGAGACGACAACTCACCTTTGCAAGGACTGTCCATTTGCGATTGCGGTTTGGTCGCATGTCCATGCATGGACCGGCGAGGCGCCGATGAACACGATGACACTTCCGCCTCCCATGGGAGTCTCCGACTGGTGGGATCTGCTCATCTCTCCCCTATCCAGGTATGAAAGACGCCGACGTAGCGGTCACTTCCTCTAGACCATTTGGAATATCTGGAAGGAGCGCAACCGCCGGATATTCAACGGAACCCGTCTCACTCACCTGGAGGTGGCGGCCGTCGTGCTCGATGACATAAGACTGCGGGCTTGCGCCTTCGGCGGGGCACAAGTGGCGACCGATATTAGTTGATTTGGCTCACTTAGCGTAACATGCCGGTCCATATGGGGGTTTTGTCTGGTTTCCCTGGAAAAACCTGTCATCTCTGTACATAAACCCTCTTTTTTTGTCTGAAATGAAAAGGCAATGCTCCTGCCGGTTCCTCAAAAAAAACAAACAGCTGCAATGGTTTCATGCATAGAATGAAGAGCATGGGAGACCACGGATATAGCACGAGTCCTCAATATTGTAAGGATATATTTGCAGAAATAACATTGCCATGTGTCGACAAAACAAATGAGTTGGACCAGGGAAAGTATCTGGTGCTCCCAGCCTTGGGGTACTTCCGGTACTCCAATGTCAATAAACATTTTTTTAATGTTTCAAATAATTCCAAAAACAATTGTGAATGTTCACAATGAAGGTGACTAACAAGTCCTAAAAATTTCAGATCCAAACTCGAATGACACATTGGGAAACAAAAATGTGAAATTTAGGCTGAATAGTGTAAAGAAGAGATAAAAGCAACATTGACACTATTCAAGTATGTATTTCTCTTTTTTTTCTAAATGTACATTTCAATGTTGGACCTAAAAATTTTAGGGGATGTAGTGACAGTCCTTGTGAACATTCTCTCTTTTTTTCTAAATTTTTTCAAAACATTTAAAAATACTTTTTGACATTGAAGCATCGGGAGTACCCCAAGGCTGGAAGCACTGGATACTTTCCCGACCAAGTATGAACCCACCGGTAGAGTTTCTTTTACCGTGGGTGAACCATATTCAAATTTTAGTATGGATCTGTTCCCATCTGCCAAGTTTATGTGCCTGGGCCGAGTGCAACCACCACACACACATTTTTTTTGCGGGATAAACTTTCGATCTATTCATTTTTAATTATGACAGTACAACGAACACTAGAAATAATCTGTCTTAGTTTCGTCGCCTTACCTAGTGATAGTACACCGCGGGTGCGATTTGTTAATCCGATATAGTAGATCATAGACCTGTCGACATGTAACTGATGGATGGAGACCAGCCGACCCACAACACATACAGACTGTATACTACACTCATTCGAGGTGTTGTGTTTTTTTTCCGGCTAGTTGTCTAGCAATACTCCGTGTTTAAACAAGCACAGTACTAGCCCGCGCCGCGCGCGTGCGATTTGTTAATCCGATACTGAAGAATCCAAAACTGCCGAGACGCGACTGATGGAGGCCGGCCGTCGACCCGAAGCTATCAAGGAGCAGACGATCGATCCGATCGAATCAGTCAAGATGTGTACGTCCGGCCCTGGCTCAAGATATCCATTCGTTCACCGGCTCCCGGACCGGTAGGTGCACCGGATCACCCACGTGCACTGGGTCGTGCAGCACACCGGATAGCCACAGGGAATGTGACGGGTGTCCGGTTGAATTCACCGCCGCATGGTGACCGGCGAGTGTGTGGGCTAGCGCGCCGCTGCGGTGCAACGCAACGAGCGGCCATCGCGGTTCTGACGGCAACGTACCGGGCATAGCTACATCACTAATTAACTACTGGCCACTTGCTGCATCGCGGTCTTCTGTTTCTGAAAGCAAATTTTGAAAATGCAGAGGCGTAGAGCTCTCCGGTTTCATCGTTGACGGAGACGCGGTGCAGCGTGTTATGTCTCGTTGCATGCGCCAAGAGCTGATTTTTGCGTGCACCCTAAACTCCTGCCATGCACGCCGACTCCTCGACCTGTCCTAGAGGTACCGATCTACGTATCATGTATCGTATGCATATACCCCATGGCCACGTATATACGGGAGTGACGGGAATCAGAATATATAGTCATCTCCGTCGAAGAAGAACCGTATACAAAAAAGGCCCGAGACTACAGAGGGCTCGGGAAGAAGAAGATGCACTGGAGGCTTGCATCAACCAAAAGGGACAGTTTGTCCCTTCTGAAAAAAAAAATGAAACTCCATGGGCACTAGCACCCACGGTTTATTGATATAGAAGAAGCATCCCTCATGAGAATTCCAGAAATTCGTCCCCGACGTGGATCGAACTCTGGTCGTTGGGTTTACAATCATGCGCCCCCAACCACTGGGCTATGCCCTGGAATCCTAGTGACCTTAGTCACACGGAAGAAGATAGAAGTCTCTAGAAGATAGATAGGGCTGAGGGCGTCGAGGAGCAATTGGAAGCATCTACGTTTGGCGTAGGGGATCACTGAGAGTGAGAGGCCTTGTTTACACCGGAGTGTGTAGGATATGCATCTTCTCAGAACAACACGATAGGATTTAGTGCATATTTATTTTGAGAGGAACTGATCCGTACGGAAGTACGTACACAAGATCAGATCATCTGAATAAGAATATGTTAGGGAGGTCACTGGCAAGTCTTGTACTATACACCAAAGTGGTCAGGGACATGCATATCAACATGCGAATAATGAAACCAACATGATTTTGTTGATTCGGTAATGACTAATGAAAGAACAAAAATATCAAAATAAGCAAAATTAATAGGTACGTATTAAAGATTTGGAATAGACTCGAAAGCTACATCAAGATTCTTTTAAGTCTACATCTGTAGTTCCATTATTCACATCATGATATTTCTCTATGCAATAATAGGTTTTTATGGCCTAGTTTATTACCATCATAGTCAGACTCAAAAAAGTTTGACTACTCCATCTTTAGAATATCATAGTAGCTTTTGCCTTAATTAATCCATGAGGCAACTTTTTGGCCTCCAATTCAGAAAAGAAAAATGTTAGCAAGCCAATTCGTCGGCTGTCAACCAAGCATATATGTTGGTACCGCATGTATGTGTGCTTGGTTCTTCATGGGTATTGAGGCGTGTAATGCAATAACTATCAACTTTTATCACCTTTCAGTCAATCAAGTGTCGACTCGAAACGAATACTACCAAAATTGTTGTGTATATTGCTAGTCCGCTAAAAGGAATACCCAGATTGTTGTATATATTCCTTCCGTATTTGCACGCATCACTGAACTAACTAGATGATAACCCAAACATTGCTACGGAAAGTTGTGAATTGGATGCAACTGTTTCAGTGCGATTTGGTTTATGAAACATTACTATTTAAACTGACAATATGTGTACTGAAACAAAAATACATATAGTGTGTTCCAATTTATCATTCTATAGTTGTATAATATTTTCGAATATGAGTAGAATGCATGGTGCATTTTAATGAGGGTATCTTTCCATGCATGATGATATGGTGAGGTGATATAGTTGCATGTTAAGATAATTGAAGTTGGTGTTGAATATGATTGGCAAGAACTTGCATTTTTTAATGCGGGTGTTTTTCATGCACGATGACATAGTTGCATGCCGTGATAATTGGAGTTAGGAAATATCCAACGGCGACCCGCAAATTTTCTCCCGTGTGGCTGTTATTCAAAGCTGCGCGCATACATCCGACAAACAATTCAAACTAACCGAACAAATTTCGTTCAAACACGCCCGTATTCATATAAACATGGTCAGATTTCATATAAACATGACATACTTCATTACATTTACACCAACTAAGCGGTGCTAGTCCAGCTCTAAAGGTATAATTAATACCCAATCTAAATGGTCGCTGGCGCCCGTTCCCCGTGTCTGGCCATGAGCCCGAGAACTGAAGCTTCGCCTTCTCCAGCTTCGCCTCGGCGCTATCCAGTTCTGCCTCCGTAACCCCTGCCTCCGGAGGCCCGGGAAGCGCAGTTGTCTGCCTCCACGTCGCTGCCAAGCTGCTAATCGGCCGACGATGTTCAACCCACCAAAAGCTTGGCTTCAACAGGAGGCGAGGGGCGGTGGTCTTTTTGGGACCCGAGCGGCAGCGACCTACTGTGCACTACTCTTCCTCGCTGCGAGCGGCGCCTGCGGACGTGCCGGCTTCGTGGTCGTGGCGGCGGGGCGCGGCCTCGGCGAAGTCCTCCACCCCGTCGCCGGTCTCGCCGAATACCACCTCGTCGCATTCCTTGTAGGCGGCCCCACCTCCACCACCTGCTAGCGGTACCGCCAACGGGCGAGGCGGATATCGTGGGCAGAGCGGTAGGACTCAAGCAGCGCCTCCTGCTCCGCCAGTTCCGCGTCCTGCGCGAACGCCCTACTGGCGGCGAGTTGCTCCTCCGCCTTCCGGTGCTCCTGGAGGAGGTGGTGGTTGTAGGAGGCGTCGGCTGCGCCTTCCGGAACTGCTCCTCCCGCACCATGTCCATGTAATGGGCATGGGCCTCGCCGATGGTCATGGTGCAGTGCACCGACGAGGGTGGCGTAGAGGAGGAGGAGGAGGGTGGCGCAGAGGACGAGGAGGGTGGCGTCGACTCGTCGCCGGTCGCGTCCTCCGGCTACCTGTTGGCCAGGCAACCGGCAACAATGGCGGCCATCTCCTTCTTCTGGTCCGGCGTCAGCCCATCCCAGAGAGCTTTGGCGGGGGAGGAATCCATGGTGGGGGTGTTGCGGAGAGGGATCGGAGGTTGATGACTGCGGCTATGGCCGGCTTCGGTTTATATAGCAATGGTGGACGGTAAAGGGACGGACGTGTGGCGCCGAAGGAGAGCCCCGGTAACTGCGTGCCTTCAATGTGGGCGGCAGACAGATGGACGAGCGTCCGTCGTGTCGTTTGAACGCGCAACAGTCACCTACACAAGGAAGAGGCGGGGGCGGCGCTCTCTCGGCCGGCGCGTAGCTTCAATGCCGACGCCAGTGAGCGGCCGTGTCCGCTCTGGCCGGACATGAATGCAGGCACTGGCTCTCTGAAGCGGCATTGACCATTTCGGGCGGGAAGCGTGCGGGAGGGAGGAGGGTTTTTTGGTAGCCAGAGCGGTCAAAAGCGGGCGTGTCAGCGGTACGGACTCTCGCAAAGCCCCCCCCCCTCCCAACACACACGTTTGTTTTCCGTTTGCGGGAGAAAATACGTCTGAATTGCGTCGCGGACCGGTACAGAAACGGTTTAGGTAGTTTTTGCGGTCAGAACAATACGGTCCGGATGGATGCATGATGGTGAGGTGACATAGTTGCATGCTAAGATAATTGAAGTTGGTGTTGATTGTTGAATATGATTGGCATGCATGTGCATTCTAATGTGGGTGTTTTTCATGCATGAACATAATGAGATGACATGGTTGCTTGGCCTGAGAACTGAAGTTAGTGGGATCAACAGTTAATTGTTTTCTTGCACAGAGTCACACAGACATGACGTTTGTATTCGGAGCAGTGTGTGCATGCCGACTTCTAGTATATGCTGCATGCATGCAACATGCATGTAAGCGCACGATCGAGACAATACACGGCAACAGCATGGTGTCCATGATCATACTTGACACGCACTGCTACGTCTCAAGTGAAAATGAAAAGATAAGGTGGAATAGAACAAAGTGTCACCCACTCTTGGAGAGGGGTAGACTAAGAAAATTAGACAGCGCGATGCGTCTTGCTGGGGTCGTCACGTACCTAACTAATCCAGAGCTGGTGACTCATGAGTAGGCACATGCAGCGAGCACAGTCTTATCACTTGTCTTTTTACTGAGAGGAGTCGTATCACTTGTTGACGGCCGTCTGATTGCACGTGAGCGACAAAGCAATGGCATCTCCGAATCTGCACTTATATTTCTCCGAAGAGAAACGAAGTGCGGGCTACGCAGCATCCGGACGCTTCAAACCCGCTTCATACATTCGGGCGAACCGTCCAGTCACTATCTGATCATATTTTTCTATTCAGACGATCCTTAAATGTTGGGATTAATCGACACCCCTCATATCCAGTCTAAACATGGGGCGGATACGGGGCTTCCGGGAGCACTCGGGCATGCGCTCTACGTCGGACCAGGCCCACGCTGGTCCACCCGATCCCACATAAATTCCTCTCATCCGCTCGCCGGTCCGAACCCTAGCCACTTCACTCCTCTCCCCTCCACTCCCCTCCGCCACCCAACCTCGTCTCCGGTTCCTTCTGGCCATTTCCGGCATGGCGGGCAGCGGATCCAAGTCCTTCACCTCCCGATCTTTCGACCTCGAACTCATCCCACGCGGCCCCGAGGAGGAGATGGCCGTCCGGCTTGCGCTCCGCCGCGCCCGGGAGGAGGCCCATGCATGGCTGCGCTCGAACTCCATTCATCGGGAATCCATTACTTCCGTCCAAATGGCGCATGGATCCGGCGCTAGGTCAGCCGTAGCTGCCTCACCGGAGGCCGTGCGGTCCGTGTGGCGTCCGAACACGCTAGCGGACGCGCATCCCCTCCGTTGGCGCACTGAGCATGAGGACACACCATGCGCCTCGTCCGACGAGGCCATGGCACGACGTGCCCGCCGTGCAAGGCACCGGGCACGGGAGGCGGCGGCGAACCTCGCGGCAGTGGACGTCGGCGAGACGGAGTCGCATTCTCCAGTGCCCCGTATGGCGCATCAGTTCGGGCAACGCAACCACATCGTGGTGGACATCGGCGGCTCGTCCCCGGACAGATCCGTCATCGATATGATGTCTACCGGCACCCAACGGGTTCCGGGCTCCGACGATGAAGAGTAGGGCATGGGAGACGGCGGCGCCTTGAGTCCCGTGAGCTGGTTTGTGTTCCATGCCCTACTCTACCTTGCCGGCGACCGGGCGAACACTCTGGGAAGCGCAGCTGGCCGCCGGACATGGCCACGGCGATTGGACGAGCTCCAGTTAAAGATCGCTAGATTGCATGTAATAATATGGATTTAAATTTTTTAATTTAAGGCATCCAGATATGGAATGTAATTTTTGAGATGTAATCGGTCACTATCCGCGGATACACCCAGACGCATCCACGGACGTTTGAAGCATCGGATTTGCCAAATCCGACTTAGATGCTCTAATGCTATGCTTCTATTACGGTCGACGCCGTACTGCACCGAAACCAATTATTTGATCACGGCATTAGCTTCAGCTAGATGACAGGCTGATGAGAGATTACGTAAGAATACAGATTATTGCTAGGCCCGCCAGGCGAGATACGGTCTCGTCAGGCCAAGCTACCGCACGCACACCCCCACTTATGAAATGAACATATATTTAGGTAATACAACGACCAAGAAGACGGCCCCCTGGATTAATCGAGTCTGGAAGCAACAGGTGGGGCGTCTAAGGACCAGCCCCGGATCATTTTGTAAAGAGACTTGCCGGTAACGAGACTGAACCAGGTATGATGATACCGTCGATCAAATCTTGGAAAAGTAACATACCGATGACAAAGGGAACAACGTATGTTGTTATGCGGTTTGACCGATAAAAATCTCGTAGAATATGTAGGAATCAATATGAGTATCCAGGTTTCGCTATTGGTTATTGACCGAAGATGTGTCTCGGTCATGTCTACATAGTTCTCGAACCCATAGGATACGCACGCTTAACGTTCAATGATGATTTGTATTATGAGTTATGTGATTTGATGTACCGAAGTTTGTTTGGAGTCCCGGATGAGATAACGGACATAACGAGGAGTCTTGAAATGGTCGAGACATAAAAATTGATATATTGGAAGGCTATATTCGGACATCGGAATGGTTTCAGAGAAGTTTGGGTATTTTTCGGAGTAACGAAAGGTTACCGGAACCTCCCGGGGAGTTGATGGGCCTTAGTGGGCCTTAGTGGGAAGGAGAGGCAGCAGCCAAGAGGTGGCGCCCCCCAAGCCCAGTCCGAGTTGGACAAGGGGTTGGGGGCGGGGCCCCCTCTCCCTTCATCCCCCTTCTCCTTTAGGTGGAAACCTACTAGGACATGGAGTCCTAGCAGGATTCCCCTTCTCCCGGCACGCCTAGCTTGGCCGGCCGGCCTCCCCCTCCCTCCTTTATATACGGGGGTAGGGGGCATCCAAGAACACACAAGTTGATCTTTTAGCTGTGTGCGGTGCCCCCCTCCACAAATACACACCTCGGTCATATCGTCGTAGTGGTTAGGCGAAGCCCTGCGCTGGTAACTTCATCATCACCGTCGCCACGACATCGTGCTGACGGAACTCTCCCTCGGCCTCAACTGGATCAAGAGTTCGAGGGACGTCATTGAGCTGAACGTGTGCTGATCACGGAGGTGCCGTACGTTCGGTACTTGGATCGGTTGGATCACGAAGACGTTCGACTACATCAACCGCGTTACTAAACGCTTCCGCTTTCAGTCTACGAGGGTACGTAGACACACTCTCCCCTCTCGTTGCTATGCATCTCCTAGATAGATCTTGCGTGATCGTAGGATTTTTTTTGAAATATTGCGTTCCCCAACAGTGGCATCCGAGCCAGGACTATGCGTAGATGTTATATGCACGAGTAGAGCACAAAGAGTTGTGGGTGATAATAGTCATACTGCTTACCAACAACGTCTTACTTTGATTCGACGGTATTGTTGGATGAAGCGGCCCGGACCGACATTACATGACCGCGTTCATGAGACTGGTTCTACCGACATGCTTCGCACACATGTGGCTGACGGGTGTGTGTTTCTCCAACTATAGTTGAATCGAGTTTGACTACGGCCGATCCTTGTTGAAGGTTAAAACAACACACATGACGAAAAATCGTTATGGTTTTGATGCGTAGTTAAGAACGATTCTTGCTAGAAGCCCTTAGCAGCCACGTAAAACTTGCAACAATAAAGTAGATGTCGTCTAACTTGTTTTTGCAGGGCTTGTTGTGATGTGATATGGTCAAGATGTGATGATATATAAATTGTTGTATGAGATGATCATGTTTTGTAAAAGTTATCAGCAACTGGCAGGAGCCTTATGGTTGTCGCTTTATTGTATGAAATACAATCGCCATGTAATTGCTTTACTTTATCACTAAGCGGCAACGATGCTACGATGGAGATCAAGGTGTCAAGCCGGTGATGACGGTGATGATGACGGTGCTTTGGAGATGGAGATCAAAGGCACAAGATGATGATGGCCATATCGTATCACTTATTTGATTGCATGTGATGTTTATCCTTTATGCATCTTATTTTGCTTAGTACGGCGGTAGCATTATAAGATGACATCTCACTAAATTTCAAGGTATAAGTGTTCTCCGTGAGTATGCACCGTTGCTTCAGTTCGTCATGCCGAGACACCACGTGATGATCGGGTGTGATAAGCTCTACGTTCACATACAATGGGTGCAAGCCAATTTTCGCACACGCAGAATACTCAGGTTAAACTTGACGAGCCTAGCATATGCAGATATGGCCTCGGAACACTAAGTCCGAAAGGTCGAGCATGAATCATATAGTAGATATGATCAACATACTGATGTTCACCATTGAAAACTACTCCATCTCACGTGATGATCAGATGGTTTAGTTGATATGGATCATGTGATCACTTAGATGACTAGAGGGATGTCTACCTAAGTGGGAGTTCTTTAGTAATATGATTAATTGAACTTTAATTTGTTATGAACTTAGTCCTGATAGTATTTGCATATCTATGTTGTAGATCAATAGCTTGAGATGTAGCTCCCCGTTTATTTTTGATATGTTCCTAGAGAAAAATAAGTTGAAAGATGATAGTAGCAATGATGCGGACTGGGTCCGTGATCTAAGGACTACCATCATTGCTGCACAGAAGTATTATGTCCTTAATGCACCGCTTGGTGACAAACCTATTGCAGGAGCAGACGCAGACATTTTAAACGTTTGGCAAGCTCGGTATGATGACTACTTGATAGTTTAGTGCATGTAGCGACCAGACCTCAAACAGTTTGATCTCTTTGTATAAGTGTCATCCCTAGATCGATAATGCTAACACACAGAGTACTTGAAGGATTTATAACAGAGTAGCAATCACCCACTTATTACATCGAATGTCTCAAAAGAGAACTTATTACAATAAATATGGCTTAAGGCCATCTAATACGATAACAACGGAAGGCTTGGAAGATAAAGTGAGTCCATCAACTCCAACGGCATCACTGAGTGAAAGACCACGACCTAAGGCTCCTTACTCTTGTGTTACATGTTAGTGATAGCCATATATGCATATAGAGAATAGTGAACATAATAATGCTATCACTATATGCATATATGGCTGGTGGAGGCTGTATGGTTAATATGTTTTGCAAAAAGCCAATTTTTCCCTACTGCAAAGGAATAAATTTTATTTAACTACAAAGTTTGTTGAAAACATTGAGAAGGTAAACCCCCTCTCAATCCCAAATTAAAGTAATCATTAACAACCCATCAAATTAATTAAGTAGTGATGAGATCAACATGATAATCCAAGAACCAGATACTCAAGATGTCCATAACCGGGGACACGGCTAACCATGATTAGTTTGTACACTCTGCAGAGGTTTGCGCACTTTTCCCCACAAGACTCGATCTCCTCCGTTGGATTTCTCGCACTACATGGTGTTTGAGAAACGGATGACCGAGACACAGTCTTTCAGAAGCGTTAGCACCTTACGATGGGTAGACAGTACCACCTACATCCCCTACATCTGCTAGTCTACCACTGTAAGAGTTCACACTACTTAATCAACTATGCTAGAGCCCATAATAGCTTGTGGCTGCACACGGAAGTTTCTAGCATGAATAATCTTATGATCCCTTTGAACCTGAGTGGCAGTCCATAGGAGAATCACACGGTACCCCGGGATTTCTAAAAAAATACAGGCAATCACTGGAATTCCCCAGGTGCCTCAATCCACCCAGATGTGTATTTAAGTTGCCACCTTAAGTTGAACCATTAATTAACAATCTCACATTTGTCATGAATACACTCAAACCCAATCCACGTCTACAAGCATAGCATAGCAGTATAAGCATAATGTAGAAGTAACTCCCAGGGTTTGATAATAAACAGGTGAATAGGTACTACCTCATCTACTTCCCAAACCCACAAGTTAAATCAGATCCTAACCATGCAATTGCTTGAGGATTGATCTAATGCAATAAAACTGGGTAGTAAAGAGGTATGATCAAAGTGTTACTTGCCTTGTTGAAAGTGCTAGTTATCGACTAGAGGAGGGGGGGGGGTGAATAGGCGATTTTTATGAAAGTCTTCAAAACATGGAAGTTTCGAAGACAATCGATACAAATGAACCTATTAACATGCAGCGGAGAGTAGACTACACTAGACAAGCCATAGTCAAGTATTCAGTGAAGTGAAAGCACAAAGACTAATAGCAGCTAGGCAGTATGGATCAGGATGGAAGATAGTATGAAGCCAATCAGAACAAGCAGTCACACAGTGAAGACAAATAGATAATGCAAACAGGCATTGACCTAACAAGGACCAACTGTAAATAAGGAGATGGGAAGGATAGAACCAGTTGCTCGTTGAAGACAATGATTTGTTGGACCAGTTCTAGTTGCTGTGACAACTGTACGTCTGGTTAGGGAGGCTGAGATTTAACTCAGAAGACCGTGTCTTCACCTTATTCCCCTTGAGCTAAGGACACCCAGTCCTCGCCCAATCACTCTGGTAAGTCTTCAAGGTAGGCTTCCAAACCTTCACAGACTTTGTTCACCGGCGATCCACAATGACTCTTGGATGCTCAGAACGCGACGCCTAACCGGCTGGAGGATTCATAGTCCTCAAGTGTAACAAGTCTTCAGATCACACAGACAGGAAGACTTCAGTGATGCCTAACACTCTTTGGCTCTGGGTGTTTAGGGCTTTGTCCTCGCAAGGATTTCTCTCTCAAAGGCTTCGAGGTGGGTTACTCTCAAACGACAAAAGCCGTGCACTAACTCTGAGCAGCCAACCAATTTATGGTGTAGGGGGTGGGCTATTTATAGCCACTAGGCAACCCGACCTGATTTGTCCGAAATGACCCTGGGTCACTAAGGAACTGACACGTGTTCCAACAGTCAGATTTCAAACATCCGCGACAACTTTACTTGGGCTACAAGTAAAGCTGACTCATCCAGCTCTAGATAAGATTTGCTCTCATTGTCTTCGCTCGGAGACATAGGATTTTGGTTAAGCATCTCTTTAGTCACTCTGACTTTGTTCACTGGGACCCCACTTAACAGTATGGTGGTTCCTATGACTCAACAAAGAAGAAAAGGAAACAACGAAACAACTAAGTCTTCGCGCTCCATAGTCTTCACCCGATGTCTTCTCTTGTCATAGTCTTCAATGTGAATATCTTCACATAACACCTTTGTCTTCAATGTCTTCATACATTTTTAGGGGTCATCTCCGGTAGGAAAACCGAATCAATGAGGGACTACTACCTGTGTTATCCTGCAATTCTCACAAACACATTAGTCCCTCAACCAGATTTGTCGTCAGTACTCCAAAACCAACTAGGGGTGGCACTAGATGCACTTACAATCTCCCCCTTTTTGGTGATTGATGACAAACTGGTTGAAGTTTTCAACGGGGATAAAAGTATGTGAAATTGTAAAGGATTTAGGTATTGTCTTCGTAAGTAGCAGAAAGGCTCCCCCTGAAGATGTGCATATAAATATTTTGCTTTTGAATGCAAATGCACATGGCAGGTTGTACTTGCGGAGCTCCTCTTCTACTTATGAAGACAATTCATCATGCATGAAAGGATATAACGAAGATAATGACATGCATAATGAAAAATGGACGTCTGCAAAATGACTTCGTGCGGAATTTATCGTCACACATGCTGAATTTATCATCGCATCACATAGTGTCGAAAAGGTAGAAGATGACCATCAAGTTTAAGTGTTACAACTCAAAACGAACCAAATGTATCAAAAGCGAGAGTTGTAAGCACTTGACAAATGTAGGAAAAGTATAGCAACCACCCATATGAACCCGCTTGAAGACTATCAACTCATATGCTTCTCCCCCTTTTGTCAGTGACCAAAAAGGTTTGAATACATAGAGCTTCTACTCGTTCCCATGAGGAGTAGGTGATGAGGCAGGGTCGTCGTTGAGGTTCGATGGTGTAGAAGAACTTGGTGTAGTGTCGACACGCGCTGAAGTTGGAGGTGGAGAGGTAGCATCATCTTGATCGTCTATGACTCTGGCATTGACTGTTGCAGCTGAGGAAGAATAGTCAGAGTCTTCAAGTGAGGGAGTCCGACGCAAGTGAGCATTCCTTGGAGGAGTTGAGTCAAAGTTGAATGTATCTGTGAAGCCATCGTCTTGAAGATCAGCTTCAGCACTGATGTAACACCCCGGATGTAATCTACCTTATTTGTATTCCAACTCTTGTCTTTTCCGGCACTAAGTTATTCTATTTCCTTGTTGTCGGGTTTTTGTCTTCGTGTGTTTTTGCCTTTGTCATGCATCTCATATCATGTCATCTTGTGCATTGCATTTGCATACGTGTTCGTCTCATGCATCCGAGCATTTTCCCCGTTGTCTGTTTGCATTCCGACGCTCCTATGTCCTCGGGTGGTCCTTTCTACCTCTTTTTGTGTGCGGGTGTTAAACGTTTTCGGATTGGACCGATACTTGTCATGCGGCCTTGTTTTACTACCGGTAGACCGCCTATCAAGTTTCGTACCATTTGGACTTCGTTTGATACTCCAACAGTTAACCGAGGGACCGAAAAGGCCTCATGTGTGTTGCAGCCCAACACCCTTCCAAAATGGCCCAAGACCCACCTAAACCCCTTCCATCATCTAGAGCGTTCAATCACGATCGCGTGGCCGCAAACCGTGCTCAATTTGGAGTCTCCTAGCTCCACCTACCTCTATATATAGAGCCCTCCTTTTTCATTTTCGGATTTTCCCCGAAACCCTAGTCTCCTTCCTCTCCAGCCGCCGGACATGTCCGAAGTCTAGCCGGACAACGTCCGCCGCCTCCACCGACCAACCCGGAACCGCCAGCTGTCCCGCGGGCGCCCACTTCGCCGCTAGGCCCGCGCGCCCCCGCGTCCGGCCCTCCCGACCTAGATCCACCGCGCCCCCGACCTCCTCGCGCCAGGTTCGTCGCCCCTGACGCCGGCGTTGCTCACCCGCACCAGCTCGCCGCGCCGCCGCACTGTCTCGCCGGCGAGCGCGACCCTCCGCCCCGCGCCGGCGCCTCCTCACCGCCCGGTCTCCTTCGTCGCCGGCCACCGCTCCGGCCACCGCGTCCCTTCTCCGACCTCCCCGTGCCCGAGATCCGCCGTCCGCCATCGTCTCCGTCAAGTGCGGTGAGAGCGCCGCCGCCTTGAAGTCCGTGCCTCGTCAGATCTGGATCGGGACCTACAGTAACCCTAGATCCGGGGTTGACTTTTCCCTCTCGCTCAATAATTTTATGCAATCTTTGTCATGCCATAACTCTGCATCCGTACCTCTGATTCGTGCGTGTAAAATATCAAAATGTTCGCCTCGATGAGTACATCATTCCATATCATTGCATAATTTTCGTTTGAGCTCATTTTGATGCCCGAAATGCTGTTGGAAGAGGGCTATGTGATGATTATGTCAGATCTGTTTCAGCAAATGGCCTTTTGTCATTTTTGCCATGATTAATGTGTGCATGCTATGATCGTGAGCTCTACATGTATTTTGATGCATGCCATGCCATCTTTACAGGGGTGTATGCCATGTATTTTCGTGATCTTCGTGGTGACTAGCACAAGCATGCAAAATAGCTTACTCAATGATGCTGATTTCAGGGACTTCGAATTTCACCAAGTCCTTGTCCTGTTATTGTTTTTATGCCATATATTCATGTTGTTTCCTAGTGATCCGTGCCTCTTTTGAGGATGATCAGTGAGGATGGTTTGTAGATATTATGGTTATCTATCCATCCATGTCTTTGTTTGCAATTATGGAGCACCCTAGGTTGAGTCAATCGAGCTCTACTTTTGCTATAAAATGTTCCTGGCAGATTATTAACATGTTTAGCAATTTTGCCGAGCTTCTTATTGTTGATCCGTGCATGCTACATTGTTGTTCTTGCCATGTCTAGTTTCTATGCCATGTCTATTTGCTGGGTGTATGCTTAGTTTGTCATGCAATGCGTCGTAGTGAGTGCGTCGAGCTCATAAACATGCCCACTCGTTAACTGTTTTGCATGCTCCAGTTTTTTCACTAAGTCTGAATCTGTTTATGTTTTTGCTATGCTCACATGCTTACAATTGTATTTTCTGATCCCTTTTGGCTCATGGTCACTAAGGGACTTTTGTTATATGCTTTGAGTAGCTTCATTCCATGCCTTGCTTTGCCATGATATGTTCCTGTAACTTGCAGTTTTCGTGCTCTAAAGATTGCTTCCTGATGATAAATTCCTGACTTGTGTTATTTTCTCTAAGTCTGAAACCTGTTATCTTTTGCACTTTTGCCATGCTTGTTTGAACCTGCTATTGAGTGAATTAGCCGTAGCTCAGTGTTCATCTTTTGTCAAGCATCTTGAGTGGATCCCTGCCATGCATTTTGTTGCTATGTTTGAGTGCTGTAGCATATTTATCTTGATGCATTTAGATGGCTACTTGCTGTTAATCGCAGACCGGTGCCATATTTGTTTTGCTTGCCATTTCCAAACCGTGCGTCCGATTCCGGTGATCTTTATATCGATTTCAACCGAAATCATCTCCTCTATCCAGTGGCACTCTTGGTTTTCCAAGTTGAGGCCAGGTTCAATTATTCTTTTCCAAATATTGCATATGCATCACATACCGCATCCCGCATATCATACCATGTTTGCATCATGTTGTTTGAGCATTGCACGTGGTTGATTGTGTTCCTTTTGCTTGTTGTTCTTGCTTGGGTAGAGCCAGGAGACGAGTACGTGAACGAGGAGCCCGTTGAGTACGCTTACGAGGATCAAGGCAACTCTGAGAACTTTGCAGGCAAGATGACCATACCCTCGAAATCACTTCTATCTTTGCTTGCTAGATGCTCGCTCTTTTGCTATGCCTATGATATGATACCTACCACTTGCTTATCATGCCTCCCATATTGCCATGTCAAACCTCTAACCCACCATGTCCTAGCAAACCGTTGTTTGGCTATGTTACCGCTTTGCTCAGCCCCTCTTATAGCGTTGCTAGTTGCAGGTGAAGATTGGAGATCGTTCCTTGTTGGAACTTGTTTAATTGTTGGGTTATCACCATATTATCTTGTTTATCTTAATGCACCTATATACTTGGTAAAGGGTGGAAGGCTCGGCCTTATGCCTAGTGTTTTGTTCCACTCTTGCCGCCCTAGTTTCCTTCATATCGGTGTTATGTTCCCGGATTTTGCGTTCCTTACACGGTTGGGTTATAATGGGAACCTGTCGGTGTCAAAACCGGCGGATCTCGGGTGGGGGTCCTGAACTGTGCGTCTAGGCCGGATGGTAACAGGAGGCAAGGGACACGAAGTTTTACCCAGGTTCGGGCCCTCTTGATGGAGGTAAAACCCTACGTCCTGCTTGATTAATATTGAAGATATGAGTGTTACAAGAGTAGATCTACCACGAGATCAGAGAGGCTAAACCCTAGAAGCTAGCCTATGGTATGATTGTATGTTGTGATTGTTGTCCTACGGACTAAAACCCTTCGGTTTATATAGACACCGGAGAGGGTTAGGGTTACACAAGGTCGGTTACAAAGGAGGAGATATCCATATACGTATTGCCTAGCTTGCCTTCCATGCCAAGTAGAGTCCCATCCGGACACGAGACAAAGTCTTCAATCTTGTATCTTCATAGTCTAACAGTCCGGCCAATGGAGATAGTCTGGCTGTCCGGAGACCCCCTAATCCAGGACTCCCTCAGTAGCCCCTGAACCAGGCTTCAATGACGACGAGTCCGGCACGCAGTTGTCTTCGGCATTGCAAGGCGGGTTCCTTCTCCGAATACATCACAGAAGAATTTGAATACGAGGATAGTGTCCGACCCTGCAAAATAAGTTCCACATTTCATCGTAGAGAGAATAATGTCTCCACAGATCTAATCCGCTAGCTTGTTTCGATAACATGACGTCATGTCATGGCCCGGTGATTATTCGAACCATTTCTCTTAACCCGCTCCACACATAATGCGAGGCGGTTTCTTGACACGTCTTGCTGAAGTGGAGATTGTGTTCCCCTAATCATGGGATTCTCATTAATGCTGTTCGTGGGTAACCCAACCGTGTCTAGGACTCCTAGATTATAGGTAAGTCCTAAACGGCTACGGAGAGGACGCTTGATATTCACCCTCTTTATAAGGGGACAAGGTTTTTGCTTTTCCCCTCCCGTGCTCAACCAAACCCTTCCCCCGCCTCGAGTTCTAACACCCAAAGCTCAGGTTAGGTGCTCCGGACCTTCAACCATGTCCGGATCCAGCCTTCAAGGCTGATGGACGCCCTCTTCCGTTATGGAAGAGGATATTAAGAAGTTGAGGGAGGCCAGATATCTGACCGCCGAGGTTTCGCATCGGCTGCCTGCTAGAGGGCAGGTCGTCCCTACTCCCGAACCCAACGAGAATGTTGTGTTCGTCTCCAACTTCCTCCGAGGTCTAGGCCTCACTCTGGATCCTTTCGTCAGGGGCTTGATGTTCTATTACGGGTTAGATTTCCACGATCTAGCCCCGGACTCCTTTCTCCACATCACGACATTTATTGTCGTGTGTGAGGCCTTTCTCCGCATTACCCCTCACTTTGGCTTATGGCTCAAGACTTTTCAAGTAAGGCTGAAGATGATCGAGGGGCAACAAGCAGCGTGCGGAGGTGCATCAATAGGCAAGATGGCAGGAGCTCCATGGCCGAGAGGTTCCTTTCCAGAGGTGCCTGAATTATGGCAGCGGGAGTGGTTTTACGTCACAGCTCCTAGAAGTACCAAGTGGGCGGCTGCCCCCGCTTTCCGCTCGGGCCCCCCACCACAACTGATGTCATGGATTAGTAGGGGTCTGAGCTAGGGTCCAGCCAAGGACGTGCCTATACTGCAAAGCCGCATCCGAGATCTCTTCGAGGGAGATTTCAATTTGGTTGCGGTAATACAAGTTATGCTGGTTCGCCAAGTCCAGCCTTGCAAACGCCGGCCCCTGCGCTTGTGGGAGTTCAACCCAGAGGGACCACGTGCCATTCAAAGTTTCCTAGGCCTGACGCACGAGGAGATGTACAAGTCATTCTTCGGACCTCAAGTGGAGTGTCCGAATATCACCGAAGACGTGGGCCTGAGCAGTAATCGCGCCACCGAACAAGTAAGAAATCCTCTAGCCGAACACACTGTCTTTTATTTGAGGTTATTTTTGAGAATCTGCCTTTTGACCAGGACTGGCTAACGAAGGCGAAGATGATTCGGTGTTTGGCCCCCTCCCTGAGGGTTTGGAAAATCTGGTTTTGGAGAAGATGCTCAAGGTCGCACCTTGCCCAGAGCCCTTGAAGGAAGATACCGGGGGGATAATACAGGCGAACGCGGGCCCCCATCGCTACCCGCTCCGATCGAGGGAACGAGCGTTTCCACGAAGGAGGACGACCGGGGGAGGAACAGGACTGCTTCCGAGGATCCGGAAGCCGAAGCCTCCAAACGGGAGAAGAAGTCTCCCACAGAGGGTCCTGCCTCGGAGGGTGCTTTTGCCGCACAAAGTCCGCGAGGGGATCTGCCCTCCAACAAGTCGTAAGTGATCCAAAATATTTTAATAGTAAGAGTATGCTATCTTTTTCCTCTGAGAAAACGACCACCGCATATATCTTGCAGTTCGGGCCTCAGCCCCTCTCAAATGAGTTCGTCTTCGGGGGATCTTCTTCCAGAGATGATGGAGAGAGAAACGCCTCCCCCGGACTCCTCCGCTCCAGAAGTGGGCGACCCCGAAGTGTCGTCGCAGAGGGCCTCTCCGGATCCGGTGAGGCTAGAAGATAGTCCCGTAGACCCCAGAAGTCCCCAGTGTCTGGCTCCCGAAGAGAGCATACGAAAGAGTCCGGCACCGTCTAGTGTGCGGTCGGACGTTCTGAGGGAGTTGGTGGGGCGAGCGGCCATCTCAGAAGAGCACCATACGCTGATGGGTACGATGATGGAGAGAATCTCGTCCGCTGAAAGCGGATTACATGAAGCCTTTATGAGTCTATTGACAGGCTTTGAGGTATGTGAGATAATATGTGATAGTACTGCACATGTTATAGTAGCCCCTGAGACTCTGGTTGTCGTCGAGAATGGCGGCGAACAGAGGATCAAATTCCCAGGCAATAACCAATCTGCTTTTATGTGCAGGTGGTGGGAGCTCCGGTGGCTAGCAAGACTAGGGAGTTTGCCCAATTAAAACGGCAACTGGATGCGGCAGACGCCGACATCGAGCTTGTTAACAAGAGGCTTAACGAGGCACAGGGTAAGTGTTATTATCCGGTGAACGCCACATAGTAAGAGCAGCATAATGCCAGTATCTTTAATATGTTGTGACTGCAGATGGGGCTGCCACCGTGGAAGCCTTGCGGGCGGAACTTGCCCGAGCCAAGGAACAAGCGAGGAGTAGTAATGCGGCTGCTTTGAAGGCGGCCGAAGAGTTGAAAGCCGAGAAGGCTGCACATTGCGAGAGCCAAGAGAAGATGGCCAAGATGGTTGTAGAATTGAAAGACACTGTCGACCGTTGCTGGGTCCTTGATAAAGAGAACCAAGCGAAGGCAACGGACCTTGAGAAGGCCGCGGCGGCAGACAAAGACACCCGTTCTGCTATGAGAGCGAAGAAGGATGAGCTGCGGGAAGCCGGGGATATTGCGGCTGGAAAATCCTTCATGTTATGGAGGAAGTTCGGAGATCCACGGTATGCCCCTCTGGATCGGCTGTGGAGCTCGGCAGATGCATATATGGATTTGGCGGCGAGTGCTGCCGATGCGGCCAAGTACTTCCAAGGTCAGACAGATCATGAAGTGGACAAGCTGTTCTGGACGCAATTCCCCGTTCCAGAGCGTCCGGTTTCATTGACTGACCAGCTAGCTGAATGGGCCGAACTGAATAGGTTGTCCGGACTCGCCATGAGGTCTATTGTGGATCAATTATGGCCGGAAGGGCCTAAGCCGAACAACTATTTCAGCTTAGTGCAGCAACTCCTTGATGCGGTGCCACGCATTAATGCGATGAAGAGGTCGGCGTGCATAGAAGGCTCGCGGATGGCCCTTGCCCGTGTTAAAGCATACTGGGCGAAGATGGACGCTACCACTGTTGCGGCGCAGGGTTTGGCCATAGGCCGTGTGGCTGCCGAACACTATTTTGAGGAAGTTCTCGAGGGTGCTCGTTTGATAGAGGCCCAGTGCTCGAAAAATATTATGTTTGAGTGATATGTATTCTCATTGTAAACATAATGCTTTTATGAAGTTTTTATAAGGCTGTGTTTATACTTTTGCCTGAAAGTAGTATGATGCCTCCTGTGCGGTCGTTTATGTATACATGTGTATAACCTGAAAGATTGCAGCCGTCGGCTTCAACCCCCATGCATATAATGCGGAGGTGCTCGCAAAAAACGCGTGTTCACACTTAACCCAATGTCTTGGTCCTGATAAAGAGGTGATAGCGCAGCGAGCGAGGCAACCGGACTATAATGCTTGAACACTTTCACTTAGCCATAGGAGTTTGACAATGGGGCTACTAGATAGCCCCTGGTGGCTCCGCACTCTCCCAATGGCGGGGTGCGTATATGCCTGGCCGGAAAATGGCCCTTTGTTAAGGCGGAGGAATTCTAACATTCCGATAGGTCATCGAGTGGTTGACCAGTCTCACGCTATATCATGATAGTCACTTTTTGGCTTTCTCTACTGAGATGCTCGTCCGGATGAACTAGGGCACAATCGCAGTAGTTCTCCTGGTGCTACCTTAGCCGGTAAAGCGGAACGTAAGGCACCAAAACACAGGAGCCGGGCAAACCCAACATTTGACCAAAGACAATGATTCGGAGCTGATGCATATAAGGCCGAACTCGCGACGCCGAACACTCCCTAAGGTATTCGGTCTTTATGGTATAAACCGGCCCAAAATAGTGCCGCTTGTAAGAAGCCCCTTGTGTCCAGGTACGTGCGTTATTCTGACGTGGCCACATGCTAAGACATTAGCATCCTTCTCAATTGTGCTGAGAATTCGGTGGATATGTATCAACAAGAGACAGTAAAAATGGTTTACGCAGGGTTTTAATCTAAAAAGAATCCTTGGAGCGGGTCCCTGCTGCACGTCTGCGCCTGTGTCTCCGTTGTGCCGTATCCTGGACGGGTGTAGCACGATGATTATCTGTAAAAGAGAGGAGCTTAGGTAAAAAAGCTGTCGTGCAAAAAGATAGTTTTTTTAAATAAACCATGTATAATTCAAGGTGAGTAAGAATTGCCACTTGTCTGCGCACGTTGAGCCCCTTGTATTGTAATAGGGGATCTGCTAATTAGTTGGTGAGGCCGTTTTTAGTCTGCGGCTGTTAAGGCAGCCGCACGCTCTTCGGCGCGCAGAAATCACTTAATATTTCCGTTCACTGTAATGATGCCACGTGGACCGGGCATCTTGAGTGTGAGGGAAGCATAGTGTGGTATTGCATTAAAGCGAGCGAAAGCTTCGCGTCCGAGTAGTGCTTGGTAGCCACTTTGGAACGGAGCGATGTGGAAGGTTAGATGTTCGCTGCGGAAGTTATCGGGGGAGCCGAATATAACGTTTCGTAGTAGGGAGCCTGTGCAACGAGCCCCTGGGCCTGGCATTACTCCTTTAAAGGTAATATTGCTATGGCGAATTTTTGTTGGGTCTATCCCCATTTCGCGGATTGTATCCCGGTATATCAGGTTTAGACTACTGCCACCGTCCATCAGGACTCGTGCGAGGCGGTATCCGTCAATTATTGGGTCTAATACCAGGGCAGCCCATCCCGCACGTCAGATACTTGCTGAGTAATCACGATGGTCGAAAGTGATCGGTTGAGACGACCAGTGGCAGGACTCCACGGTGATAGGCCTTAGGCCGTATTTTTCTGGGAGTGCCGTTTTGTTTTTTCCATTGATCACGTGTAGCATGTTTACTATTTTGACTTCTGGTGGAAATTTCTTTTGTTCCCCAGTGTCTCCCTTGAGAGGCTCATTCTCATCTTTGCTTGGTGTATCCTCCCCCTTGTGTACGGTGTTGAGCTTGCCGGACTGCTTGAAGACCCAACATTCTCTATGAGTATTATTGGCTGGTTTGCCAGGGGTGCTATGGACCTGACATATTTGGTCCAGAATTTTATTCAGACTGGACAGTTCGTCTCTGGCACCTTTAGAGGGCGGCTTCTGACCTGGCCGAGAGCTTTTGAATCCGGCGTTTACTGCCGTGCTCTTCGTGCTGTCTCCTTTGTTCCGGCGTTTGTTATTGCTGTTGCGCCATGATTTCCCGTTTCCATCTCTAACTTCGGATGTACTGGGGTCGCTGGTGCTGCATCTGGCTAGCCAACTGTCCTCACCCGCGCAAAAGCGGTTCATGAGGCTTGTTAATGCTGCCATCGTTCTCGGCTTTTCTTGGCCGAGGTGTCTGGCGAGCCATTCGTCACAGATGCTATGTTTAAAAGCTGCCAATGCTTCAGCGTCCGGACAATCGACAATTTGGTTCTTTTTAGTAAGAAACCTGTTCCAAAGTTTCCGGGCTGACTCTCCAGGCTGTTGAGTTATATGGCTCAAATCATCCGCGTCCGGAGGCCGGACATAAGTTCCTTGGAAATTTGCCTGAAAAGCGTCTTCAAGCTCTTCCCAACTTCCAATGGAGTTTTCGGGGAGGCCTTTAAGCCAGTGGCGGGCTGGCCCTTTGAGCTTGAGGGGTAAGTACTTGATGGCGCGGAGATCATCTCCTCGAGCCATATGGATATGGAGGATATAGTCCTCAATCCAGACCCCAGGGTCTGTTGTTCCGTCGTATGCTTCTATGTTCACGGGTTTGAATCCCTCTGGAAATTCATGGTCCATCACCTCATTGGTGAAACATAGGGGGTGTGCTGCACCCCTGTATCTGGGTGTACCGCGTTGTTCGGATGTTTGTTGTGTTACATTGTAAGCTGGGGCGCGCTTGCGTGGTCCATAGATGGATCTGGTTGCGCCGTCCTTTTGGTGCGAGCCCTCGAGTGGGTCACGTATTGACTTGTGAGTGGCGTTGTTTGCCGCTTGATGTTGGCCGTGAGGTCGTCTATCCGGCCAGGTGGCAGTTTTGATTTTTGGTTGTGAGGGGTCTGAGGCCTCCTCATCGAATTCAGGTAGCAATTTCCGCTTTGGGTAGCTCTTTGTGGGGCGATTGTCGCCGTACTTCGCTGCTGTGTCGGGTACTTTACTCCATCTGATTTGGAGTGTGTCCTGCGCAGCCTTGAGCCTTTGCTTCCACTTTTTTAGGCTCCTCGCAGTGGCAACAAGCCTTTGACGGGCATTCTGCTGCTCCGGGTGCCTGTCTGGCGTTGTGTCGTCCGGACTATTATCTTTGACAGAATTGGTTTGTTCGGTTTGATTCTCCGTATTGCCATGGTCCGGCAGTGATTCGCCCTGCTCCAATGCTGGTTCTGTGTGATTGTTATTTCTGGCGAGGTAGGATTTGGGGCGGCGCTTGCGCCGCCGCTTTGACTGCTTCTCGAGGGAACAAGCCTTCGGTGCGTCCTTCCGTTCCTCGTCGTCTTCTTTTGGTGTGTCCACCATGTATACGTCATATAATGAAGTGGACGTCCAGCGCCCTATGGGTGGTGGTTCATCTTCGCCTCCCGCATCGTTGTCCATACCATCGATGTTTGCGGAGTCGAAGTCGAGCATGTCGGTTAAATCATCGACAGTGGCTACAAAGTGGGTGGTGGGTGGGCGTCGAATATCTTCATCGTCCGCATCCCAATCCTGTTGGCCATAATCGGGCCAGGGCTCTCCTGACAAAGAGAGAGACCTTAGTGAATTTAGAATGTCGCCGAAGGGCGAGTGGTGAAAGATATCCGCGGCGGTGAATTCCATGATCGGCGCCCACTCGGATTCGATTGGCAGGGGCGCGGATGGTTCGGGGTCCGGAAGAGAGTCCGACACCTTAGAGTCACGGGCTGTGCGGAGATTTATGCCGGTATTCGGCTCAATCGCCGTTGAGACTGCAACCCCTGAGGCGGTTTCTAACCTCCCGTCCTCGATTGGTGCAGCTGGCTCCGAGCTAAGGGTCAGGGCTGATGCGGGCGCGGCCTCTGGGGTACCGTCCGGTGGTAGAGCTAGGTCATACCCATCGCGACAGTGCGGCGCGCCCGGCTGTGGCTCGAATCCGTCGAAGATCAAGTCCCCACGGATGTTGGCCATGTAATTCAAACTTCCAAATCTGACCTGATGGCCAGGGGCGTAGCTTTCAATCTGCTCCAGATGGCCAAGCGAATTAGCCCGCAGTGCAAAGCCGCCGAATACGAAGATCTGTCCGGGGAGAAAAGTCTCACCCTGGGCTGCATCGCTATCCATGATAGTAGGAGCCATCAAGCCTAATGATGACGACACAAAGGAACTCTCAATGAAAGCACCAATGTCAGTGTCAAAACCGGCGGATCTCGGGTAGGGGGTCCCGAACTGTGCGTCTAGGCCGGATGGTAACAGGAGGCAAGGGACACGAAGTTTTACCCAGGTTCGGGCCCTCTTGATGGAGGTAAAACCCTACGTCCTGCTTGATTAATATTGAAGATATGGGTGTTACAAGAGTAGATCTACCACGAGATCAGAGAGGCTAAACCCTAGAAGCTAGCCTATGGTATGATTGTATGTTGTGATTGTTGTCCTACGGACTAAAACCCTTCGGTTTATATAGACACCAAAGAGGGTTAGGGTTACACAAGGTCGGTCACAAAGTAGGAGATATCCATATACGTATTGCCTAGCTTGCCTTCCACGCCAAGTAGAGTCCCATCCGGACACGAGACGAAGTCTTCAATCTTGTATCTTCATAGTCTAACAGTCCGGCCAATGGAGATAGTCCGGCTGTCCGGAGACCCCCTAATCCAGGACTCCCTCAGAACCCCTTGGCAGTTCACCTTGAATAAAACTCCTCCAGCAATGCCCAACCTTGGTTTTACCATTTGCCACCTAGCCTCTTTTTCCCTTGGGTTTCCAGAGCCCAAGGGTCATCTTTATTAAACCCCCCTGGGCCAGTGCTCCTCTAAGTGTTGGTCCGAAATGGGCAGCCTGCGGGGCCACCTTGGGGAAACTCGAGGGTTGGTTTTTACTCGTAGCTTGACCTATCTGAGTGTGCCCTGAGAATGAGATATGTGCAGCTCCTATCGGGATTTGTCGGCACATTCGGGCGGTGTTTCTGGACTTGTTTTACCATTATCGAGGATGTCTTGTAACCGGGATGCCGAGTCCGATCGGATTTTCTTGGGAGAAGGAATATCCTTCGTTGACCGTGAGAGCTTGTGATGGGCTAAGTTGGGACACCCCTGCAGGGATTTGAACTTTCGAAAGCCGTGCCCGCGGTTATGGGCAGATGGGAATTTGTTAATGTCCGGTTGTAGATAACATGAAACTTAAGTTAATTTAAAATGCACCAACCGCGTGTGTTACCGTGATGGTCTCTTCTCGGCGGAGTCCGGGAAGTGAACACGGTGTTGGAGTAATGCTTGACTTAGGTTGTTCTAGGATCACTTCTTGATCATAGTTGTTCGACCATGCTTTTGCCTTCTCTTCTCGCTCTCTTTTGCGAATATGTTAGCCACCATATATGCTAGTCGCTTGCTGCAGCTCCACATCATACTTTTACCCTTTCTATAAGCTTAAATAGTCTTGATCGCGAGGGTGTGAGATTGCTGAGTCCCCGTGACTCACAGATTCCTTCCAAAACCATATGCAGGGACCGATGATACCGTTACAGATGATATGACCGAGCTCAAGTAGGAGTTCGATGAAGACTCTCGTCGTTACTACGTGTCTTTCCCAGATGATCAGTAGTGGTGCCCAGTTGGGACGATCGGGGACTTTGTCGCATTTGGGGGTTGATCTTTATTTTGGTTCCGTAGTCAGACCCTGAGTGTATTGGATGAATGTAATGACTTTTTTTTATGTATTTGTGTGACGTGGCGAGTGTAAGCCAACGATGTACTTTTCCCCTTTATTTATTTACATGGGTTGTTGTGAAGATTACCTCAGTTGTGACATTGCTTTCAATGCGGTTATGCCTCTAAGTCGTGCTTCGACACGTAGGAGATATAGCCGCATCAAGGGCGTTACAAGTTGGTAATCAGAGCCTTCCCCGACCTTAGGAGCCCCCTGCTTGATCGAATCGTTGGCGTTGTTGAGTCTAGAAAAATGTTTTGAGTCATTTAGGTTTATATGTATCGGAGAGTTAGGAATTCTTTTTACTCCTCAGTCCCTTCGTCGCTCTGGTGAGGCCTCCTGACGTAGAGTTTTGACTCTTCTCTTCTTAAATTTCACTAAAAATTTTTAGGATCACACGGGTATCTTGGAATTGTTCCAATGGTTTTGTGACGAGAACATTGTTCTTGTTGCCTCTTAACATTTAGGGGTTGTGGCAGTGTCCCGGGGAGTTGAGCTCCGAGGTGTTGTCGTCACAATTTTATCGTTGAGATTCTGGAATACCTGAGTTTCGCCGACGTAAAAAATCTCTTTTATGCAGTTGTTAGTGAGATAACCTCGACGCCACCCAGTACTGGGGTGGGAGTTCAGGAGTATCGCCATAACTCGTATAACGGATGCTTTTTGAAGGTTGAGGTAAATGATTTCCGAAGGTTTCTTGGTTATGTGTTGAAGGATGGATACAGCTGGATGTAGGATTTGCTAGCTTTGGGTGAGATATTATGCTTCCCCTGTATCCCCAACACCTGATTGCATAACCGGAAAGGTTCAGGAGTTTCATAGGTGGGAATTCTTGTAGCTCTAGTTCTTCTTCTGCAGATATTTGGTTTGGGATTGGGTAATCCTCACCAAGTATTTGTTCATGTCCGTACCTTGCTGTTTTATTATTCTACCTCTATCTAAGTGGCTTCTCAATTTATGGAAATGTGACCATTTCAATTGGAATGCATTCGTTCATTTTGTTCGATTGTGAAGACTTTATGTTGCAATTTCTATCCTTTGGATTCAGCTTCAATATTTGTCTATCAATATGCTAATGGATGTCACCCTCTTCAGGATGGCTCCTGCTAAGGGTCAGAATCAGAATCAGGATCCGCCACCACCACCTCCACCTCCGGAGGCATGGCAAGCTATGATGGCCGCTACCAATGCAAACACGCAGCTGATCATGCAAATTCTGCAAGAGCGCAACCAAGGCCATGGAAACGATCAGAATCAGTTTGCTACACTCAACCAGTTCCTCGCTAATCAGCCAAAGACCTTCAGCAACTGTGTCGAGGCCTCAGACGCTGATGATTGGCTCATGGATATATGTAAGCATTTCGAGTGCAGTAACGTCAGGCCTAAGGACTTTGTCAAGTTTGCCTCCTTCCAACTCAAAGACCAAGCTGCAGAATGGTTTCAGCAATACAAATATTCCAGAGGAGGCCGTGTGATTACCTGGGATGAATTCCGTCAAGACTTCAAAGCTCATCACATTCCTCAGAGTGTGGTTGAGAGCAAGCGTGAGGAATTCCGCAATCTGAAGCAAGGCACTTTGTCTATTTACCAGTACAACATCATGTTTCAGAAGCTCGCCCGTTTCGCTAAGCAAGACGTCCCTGACGAGAAGAGCATGATATACCAGTTCAGAGGTGGCCTCAGAGAAGAACTCCAACTAGCTCTCATCCTTTTTGAGCCGAAGAAGGACGATGAGTTTTACAACATGGCAATGAAGCAAGAGGCTGCCCAACTGAAGTGCGATGCTTCTAAGAAGCGAGTCAGAGATGTGACTTCTTCTTCCTCAACCCAAGTGGTTTCTAAGCAACAAAAGTATTGGCTGCCTCCTCCTCCGTTCTGTAAGCCTTATCAGCAGAAGAGCAAAGGTGGCAATGGATCTTCCCACCCACCTAACCCAGGCTTTCAGAACAAGACTTCATCTCAAGCTCCAAGATCAAGTGATCCGTATCACCATCCGCTCTTGGAGGTCACGTGCAACAAGTGCCAACAGAAGGGTCACTATGCCAACAAATGGTTCAATCAGAGGCGTCTTCCTCCTCCTCCTCCTGTGAGATCTACCAGTACCGCAGTGGTCAAGCATTACCCCAAGCACGCCAAGGTCAACTTGCTGACGTAGCTCAGGCAGAGGACTCGTCAGATGTCATCATGGGTAACCTTCCTGTTAATGATGTTCCTGCAAAAGTACTTTTTGATACTGGTGCATTGCATTGTTTCATGTCAAAGACATTTTTTGCCAAGAATGAATTCGTTTCTTCTCATTTGGGCAAACAAATGGATATCGTTTCTCCGGGCAAATGCTTGAGTGCCAGTTTGGTGGTTCCAGATGTGACTATCACGTTGGGCGACTATAAGTTTCTTTCTTCTCCAATGGTCCTTGGTAACTCGGATATTGATCTTATTCTTGGAATGGATTGGCTTTCTAAGCACAAGGCTCAGCTTGATTGTGCTGCCAGGAAGATTCAATTGACACATTCGTCTGAGAATGTAATTGTCTTTGCCGCAAGGGATGATACCATTCGTCTATTTTCTCTCAATGAGAAGGGTGAGCTGGATGCCATCTCTCAAATTTCGTTCGTTTGCGAATATCAAGACGTCTTTCCAGAAGAGCTTCCAGGAATGCCTCCGCACCGGCCAGTTGAATTTGTCATCGATCTTGAGCTTGGCACGGAACCTGTTTGCAAACGTCCTTACAAGATTGGACCTAAAGAGTTGAAGGAGCTGAAGAAACAACTCGATATTCAAGAGCGTATGGGTCTCATCCGACCAAGTTCTTCTCCGTGGGGTTGTGGAGTTCTTTTTGGGAAGAAGAAGGATGGAACGGACCGACTCTGTGTCGACTACCGTCCATTGAACAAGAAGACCATAAAGAACAAGTACCCACTTCCCAACATCAACGAGCTGTTTAAACAACTCAAAGGTGCTCAAGTATTCTCCAAGCTTGATCTTCGTATGGGCTATCACCAGATTCGCATTCGTGAAGAGGATATCCCCAAGACAACATTCAGAACAAGCTATGGTTCATATGAATACACTGTCATGTCTTTCGATCTCGTCAACGCTCCGCCAACATTCTCTCGCATGATGAACTTCATCTTCAACGCCTATACAAATGACTTCGTCTTGGTCTACCTCGATGACATTTTGGTCTTTTCCAAGAACAAGGAAGATCATGCCAAGCACTTGCGTTTGGTGCTGGATAAACTCACAGAACATCAGCTCTATGCCAAGTTTTCAAAGTGCGAGTTTTGGCTCGATGAGGTTCTCTACCTTGGACATATCATCTCTGCCAAGGGCATAGCGGTTAATCCTGAGAAGGTGTCTGCAATTGTGAATTGGGAACCACCTCAGAATGTGAAGCAACTCCGCAGCTTCCTTGGTCTCGCAAGCTATTGTCGAAGGTTCGTCGAGAACTTCTCAAAGATCGCGAAGCCTCTTTACAACCTTCTCCAGAAGCACATGAAGTACGTCTGGTCTCCTGAATGTGACATCGCTTTCAACACCCTGAAAGAGAAGTTAGTCACTACTCCAGTTCTGATTCCTCCTGATGAATCCAAACCGTTCAAGGTCTTTTGTGATGCTTCTCTTCAAGGTCTTGGTGCAGTGTTGATGCAAGAGAAGAAAGTTGTGGCTTATACCTCTCGCCAGTTGAAGCCCAACGAGAAGAACTACCCCACTCATGACCTCAAGTTGGCGGCAGTTGTGCATGCTCTTTTAACTTGGAGACATCTCTTATTGGGACAAAAAGTGGACATCTTCACTGACCACAAGAGTCTCAAGTACATCTTCACTCAGCCTAATCTCAACCTCAGGCAGACTCGTTGGGTCGAGATGATTCAAGAGTATAATCCGAGTATCGAATATACTCCAGGCAAGGCCAATGTAATTGCTGACGTATTGAGTAGGAAGGCTTACTGCAACAGTTTGATTCTCAAGCCTTACCAACCTGAGCTTTGTGAAGCTTTCCGCAAACTCAATCTGCAAGTTGTTCCACAAGGATTTCTGGCTAACCTCCAAGTCTCTCCTACTTTGGAAGATCAGATTTGTGAGGCTCAACTTCTTAATGCTATGGTGAAGAAGGTGAAGATTGAGATTGCCAAGAGTCAACCCAAGTACAAATGCTATCGTCTTGATGACAAGGATACTCTATTCTTCGAGGATCGCATTGTTGTGCCTAAAGGTGACCTGCGTAAAGTCATTATGAACGAGGCTCACAATTCACTCCTCTCTATCCACCCTGGAAGTACAAAGATGTACCATGACCTCAAGCAGTCGTATTGGTGGACTCGAATGAAGCGTGAGATTGCTCAGTTCATGAATGAATGTGGTGTCTGCAGAAGAGTGAAAGCAGAACACCAACGACCAGCTGGTCTCCTCCAACCTCTTGCCATTCCAGAATGGAAGTTTAACCACATTGAGATGGACTTCGTGACTTGATTTCCAAAGTCCAAGCGTGGCAATGATGCTATCTTCGTTGTCTTCGACAAACTCACTAAAGTGGCTCACTTTCTGCCTATCAAAGAATCTATCATAGCAGCTCAATTGGCAGAGCTATATACCTCCCGGATTGTCTCTCTGCACGGCATTCCGTAGTTAATTTCTTCAGATCGTGGCAACATCTTCACCTCCAAGTTTTGGGATTCTTTTCAGAAGGCCATGGGTACCAGCATCCGTTTCAGCACAACTTTTCATCCCCCAACTAGTTGCCAAGTCGAGCGTGTCAATCAGATTCTTGAAGATATGCTCAGGGCTTGCGTCATCTCTTTTGGCATGAAGTGGGAAGATTGTCTTCCATATGCCGAGTTCTCCTATAACAACAACTTCCAAGCGAGTTCGGGCAAGGCCCCATTCGAAATTCTCTATGGCAGGAAGTGCCATACTCCTCTTAACTGGTCAGAGACTGGTGAACGTCAACTTCTTGGCAATGACTTGATCACAGAGGCAGAAGAGATGTGCAAAGTCATTCATGATAATCTCAAAGCCGCGCAATTGCGTCAGAAGAGTTACTATGATAGCAAGCATCGTGACTTGGCATTCGAGATCGGAGACCATGTCTACCTCTGTGTCTCTCCAATGAAAGGTACTCGTTGCTTCGGTATCAAAGGGGAGCTTGCCCCTAGATACGTGGGTCCTTTCAAGATCGTCAACAAGAGAGGCGATCTTGCCTATCAACTTGAGCTTCCCTACAACTTTGCAAACGTGCATGACGTGTTTCATGTCTCTCAGCTCGGCAAGTGCTTCAAGACTCCTGACCGCACCGTCAACTTTGAAGACATTGATCTCCAAGAAGACCTATCTTATCATGAGCACCCCGTTGCTATTCTTGAAGAAACTGAGTGCAAGACTCGCAACAAGTCAATCAAATTCCTGAAAGTCAAGTGGTCACATCATTCCGACCGTGAAGCCACCTAGGAACGTGAGGATCACCTCCGTTTTGAGTATCCGGAGTTTTTCTAGTCCTAGATCTCGGGACGAGATCCTTTCGTAGTGGTGGAGTGTTGTAACACCCTGGATGTAATCTACCTTATTTGTATTCCAACTCTTGTCTTTTCCGGCACTAAGTTATTCTATTTCCTCATTGTCGGGTTTTTGTCTTCATGTGTTTTTGCCTTTGTCATGCATCTCATATCATGTCATCATGTGCATTGCATTTGCATACGTGTTCGTCTCATGCATCCGAGCATTTTCCCCGTTGTCCGTTTTGCATTCCGGCGCTCCTATGTCCTCCGGTGGTCCTTTCTACCTCTTTTCGTGTGCAGGTGTTAAACGTTTTCGGATTGGACCGATACTTGTCATGAGGCCTTGTTTTACTACTGGTAGACCGCCAGTCAAGTTTCGTACCATTTGGACTTCGTTTGATACTCCAACGGTTAACCGAGGGACCGAAAAGGCCTCGTGTGTGTTGCAGCCCAACACCCTTCCAAACAGGCTCAAAACCCAGCTAAACCCCTTCCATCATCTAGAGCATTCGATCACGATCGCGTGGCCGCAAACCATGCTCAATTTGGAGTCTCCTAGCTCCTCCTACCTCTATATATAGACCCCTCCTTTTTCATTTTCAGATTTTCCCCGAAACCCTAGTCTCCTTCCTCTCCAGCCGCCGGACATGTCCGAAGTCTAGCCGGACAACGTCCGCCGCCTCCGCCGACCAACCTGGAGCCGCCACCTGTCCCGCGGGCACCCACTTCGCCGCCCACTATGCCGCCAGGTCCGCGCGCCCCCGCGTCCGGCCCTCCCGGCCCAGATCCGCCGCGCCTCCGACCTCCTCGCGCTAGGTTCGTCGCCCTGACACCGGTGTTGCTCGCCCGCACCAGCTCGCCGCGCCGCCGTGCTGTCTCGCCGGCGAGCGCGACCCTCCGCCCCGCGCCGGCGCCTCCTCACCGCCCGGTCTCCTTCGTCGCCGGGCACCGCTCCGGCCACCGCGTCCCTTCTCCGACCTCCCCGCGCCAGAGATCTGCTGGCCGCCGTTGTCTCCGTCAAGTGCGGAGAGAGCGCCACCGCCTCGAAATGTGTGCCTCGTCAGATCTGGATCGGGAGCTACAGTAACCCTAGATTCGGGGTTGACTTTTCCCTCCCGCTCAATAATTTTAAGCAATCTTTGTCATGCCATAACTCTGCATCCGTAGCTCTGGTTCGTGCTTGTAGCATATCAAAATGTTCGTCTCGATGAGTACATCATTTCATCTCATTGCATCATTTTCATTTGAGCTCGTCCGCCCGAAATGATGTTGGAAGAAGGCTATGTGATGACTATGTCAGATCTGTTTTAGCAAATGGCCTTTTGTCATTTTTGCCATGATTAATGTGTGCATGCTATGATCCTGAGCTCTGCATGTATTTTCATGTATGCCATGCCATCTTTACAGGGGTGTATGCCATGTATTTTTGTGATCTTCGTGGTGACTAGCACAAGCATGCAAAGTAGCTTACTCAGTGATGCTGATTTCAGGGACTTCGAATTTCACCAAGTCCTTGTCCTGTTATTGTTTTTATGCCATATGTTCATGTTGTTTCCTAGTGATCCGTGCCTCTTTTGAGGATGATCAGTAAGAATGGTTTGTAGATATTGTGGTGCTCTATCCATCCATGTCTTTGTTTGCCATTATGGAGCACCCTAACTTGAGTCAATCGAGCTCTACTTTTGCTATAAAATGTTCCTGACGGATTGTTAACATGTTTAGCAATTTTGCCGAGCTTGTTGTTGTTGATCCGTGCATGCTACGTTGTTGTTCTTGCCATGTCTAGCTTCTATGACATGTCTATTTTCCGGGTGTATGCTTAGTTTGTCATGAAATGCCCCGTAGTGAGTGTATCGAGCTCGTAAAACATGCCTACTCGTTAACTGTTTTGCATGCTCCAGTTTTTTCACTAAGTCTGAATCTGTTTATGTTTTTGATATGTTCACATGCTTGCAATTGTATTTTCTGATCCCTTTTGGCTCATGGTCACTAAGGGACTTTTGTTATATGCTTTGAGTAGCTTCATGCCATGCCTTGCTTTGCCATGATATATTCCTGTAACTTGTAGTTTTCGTGCTCTAAAGATTTCTTCCTGATGATAAATTCCTGACTTGTGTTATTTTCTCTAAGTCTGAAGCCTGTTATCTTTTGCACTTTTGCCATGCTTGTTTGAACCTGCTATTGAGTGAATTAGCCGTAGCTCAGTGTTCATCTTTTGTCAAGCATCTTGAGTGGATCCCTGCCATGCATTTTGTTGCTATGTTTGAGTGCTGTAGCATATTTATCTTGATGCATTTAGATGGCTACTTGCTGTTAATCATAGACCGGTGCCATATTTGTTTTGCTTGCCATTTCCAAACCGTGCATCCGATTCCGGTGATCTTTATATCGATTTCAACCAAAATCATCTCCTCTATCCAGTGGCACTCTTGGTTTTCCATGTTGAGGCCAGGTTCAATTATTCCTTTCCAAATCTTGCATATGCATCACATACCGCATCCTGCATATCATACCATGTTTGCATCATGTTGTTTGAGCATTGCACGTGGCTGATTGTGTTCCTTTTGCTTGTTTTTCTTGCTTGGGTAGAGCCGGGAGACGAGTACGTGAACAAGGAGCCCGTTGAGTATGCTTACAAGGATCAAGGCAACTCTGAGAACTTTGCAGGCAAGATGACCATACCCTCGAAATCACTTCTATCTTTGCTTGCTAGATGCTCGCTCTTTTGCTATGCCTATACTACGATACATCACTAGTAGAAAACAGGGCTTTCGTCCAGGCCTGTTTAGCCCATTAGTCCCGGTTCAATCCAGAACCGGGACTAATGCGAGCATTTATCCCGGTTCGTGCGGCTAAGGCATTAGTCCCGGTTCACCTGTGCCCTTTAGTCCCGGTTTGTGCCTCAAACCGGGACTAAAGGGTGCGATGCCCATTAGTCCCGGTTCATGCCTCAAACCGGGACTAAAGAGTAGACCTTTAGTCCTGGTTTGAGGCACGAACCGGGACTAATGGGGTTGAGACCTTTAGTCCCGGTTCGTGCCACGAACCGGTACTAAAGGTCCCATTTTCAAACTCTACCCCCCCGGTGGATCGCCTTTACAATTTTTAAAAAAATAAAAGAAAATGATGGAAATGTCAAAAAAATAAAAGAAAATAAGTTTCCCATGTGATATGTGGTCTAGTTGTTGGGGAAATTTGCAAATGTGAATTTCGACTTTATTTGCAAAATCTCTCTGGAATTTGTAAATATGGGCATAACTTTTGCATACTAACTCGGATGAAAAAGTGTTTTATATGAAAAATCATCTACTCGAAAAGTTACATCCAAATTTAACGGGGGAACCTCGTTAAACATTTTCAAAATCCTCAAAAACCTAACAGAAAAAAAGTTACGGGGCTTTTAATATCTAGAGTGGAAAAAATCGGAAAAATGACAAACTGTGGTCAAACCATGGTCAAACCATGGTCAAACTAATTATTCTAGAATATTAGTGTTAATAACTAATTTGTTCAGTTATTTTGAATTTTGGTCAAATCTGGTCAAACTGTAGTCAAACTGTGGTCAAACTATGGTCAAACCCTGGTCAAACTAATTATTCAAAATAACTATTGTTTTCTAAATAATTATTGTTTTTGAAAACAATAGTTTGAAACTCAAACAGTGAAATGTGTCAATTCATGCTCAAGCAAAATTCCTGAGGGTTAATAGGATTAACATCTTACTATTGTCAGGAAAACAACAAGTGCAGACTTGGAAATGAGGGAGAATAGAACCCGGAAGTTAAGCGTGCTCAGGCTGGGTGAGTGGGAGGATGGGTGATCGTTCGGGAAGTTAGGTGATTTGGAATGATGAGGGTGATTAGAGAAGAGGATAAATTGAGCAGTGATGAGGGGTGCTGATTAGAGATTCACTAATGAGGGGTTAAAATAATTCAGAAATTTGAAAATAAAAAAATTCAAAAAAAATCATAAAATTTCCATTAGTCCCGGTTGGTGTTACAACCGGGACTAAAGGTGGATTGTTAAAGGCTCCACGTGGCCGCGGCCTTTAGTCCCGGTTCTGGATTGAACCGGGACTAAAGGGGGGAGGCATTAGTACCGACCCTTTAGTCCCGGTTCACCAACCGGGACTAAAGGCCCTTACCAACCGGGACAATAGGCCCTTTTTCTACTAGTGCATACCACTTGCTTATCATGCCTCCCATATTGCCATGTCAAACCTCTAACCCACCATGTCCTAGCAAACCGTTGTTTGGCTATGTTACCGCTTTGCTCAACCCTCTTATAGCGTTGCTAGTTGCAGGTGAAGATTGGAGATCGTTCCTTGTTGGAACTTGTTTAATTGTTGGGTTATCACCATATTATCTTGTTTATCTTAATGCACCTATATACTTGGTAAAGGGTGGAAGGTTCGGCCTTATGCCTAGTGTTTTGTTCCACTCTTGCCGCCCTAGTTTCCGTCATATCGGTGTTACGTGCCCGGATTTTGCGTTCCTTACACGGTTGGGTTATAATGGGAACCCCTTGACAGTTCGCCTTGAATAAAACTCCTCCAGCAATGCCCAACCTTGGTTTTACCATTTGCCACCTAGCCTCTTTTTTCCTTGGGTTTCCGGAGCCCAAGGGTCATCTTTATTAAACCCCCCTAGGCCAGTGCTCCTCTGAGTGTTGGTCCGAAATGGGCAGCCTGCGGGGCCACCTCGGGGAAACTCGAGGTTGGTTTTTACTCGTAGCTTGACCTATCTGAGTGTGCCCTGAGAACGAGATATGTGCAGATCCTATCAGGATTTGTCGGCACATTCGGGCGGTGTTGCTGGACTTGTTTTTACCATTGTCGAGGATGTCTTGTAACCGGGATGCCGGGTCTGATCGGATTTTCTTGGGAGAAGGAATATCCTTCGTTGACCGTGAGAGCTTGTGATGGGCTAAGTTGGGACACCCCTGCAGGGATTTGAACTTTCGAAAGCCGTGCCTGCGGTTATGGGCAGATGGGAATTTGTTAATGTCCGGTTGTAGATAACATGAAACTTAAGTTAATTTAAAATGCACCAACCGCATGTGTTACCGTGATGGTCTCTTCTCGGCGGAGTCCGGGAAGTGAACATGGTGTTGGAGTAATGCTTGACTTAGGTTGTTCTAGGATCACTTCTTGATCATAGTTGTTCGACCATGCTTTTGCCTTCTCTTCTCGCTCTCTTTTGTGAATATGTTAGCCACCATATATGCTAGTCGCTTGCTGCAGCTCCACATCATACTTTTACCCTTTCTATAAGCTTAAATAGTCTTGATCGCGAGGGTGTGAGATTGCCGAGTCCCTGTGACTCACAGATTCCTTCCAAAACCATATGCAGAGACCGATGATACCATTACAGATGATATGACCGAGCTCAAGTGGGAGTTCGATGAAGACTCTCGTCGTTACTACGTGTCTTTCCCAGATGATCAGTAGTGGTGCCCAGTTGGGGCGATCGGGGACTTTGTCGCATTTGGGGGTTGATCTTTATTTTGGTTCCGTAGTCGGACCCTGAGTGTATTGGATGAATGTAATGACTTTTTTTATTTATTTGTGTGACGTGGCGAGTGTAAGCCAACGATGTACTTTTCCCCTTTATTTATTTACATGGGTTGTTGTGAAGATTACCTCACTTGCAACATTGCTTTCAATGCGGTTATGCCTCTAAGTCGTGCTTCGACACGTAGGAGATATAGCCGCATCGAGGGCGTTACAACTGAGCAATGTCAAACTCTTCCAAGACCTTCGACAGGTTTAATGTGTAACAAAGGCATTCTTGGTGGCAAGATTTCGAATGCGATTGATGTCCACCAAGAGGCTTTGCATCTGACGCTTAAGCCAGTCATGATGATTATCCTGTTTCTGATGTAGAGCGATGAGAAGCTCTCGGTCATTGAGAACACGAGTTCACTTCCGAGGCCTTTGGGCAATGGTACTTGAAGTGGCTTCAGTTTGGGTGCGAGGGGCATGTGTATTGCCAGCCAAGGGGTAAACACGAGAAACGGTCTGAACTCCTTCAAAGGGCTGGGTGAAGCTTTGATGACCGACATTGTGAAGATAAATTTGCTCCTTGCAGGCTCTGGGTAAATGGCTTCAACAGACAGATCAACCTCTGGCAATAATATAAGGTGATTGCGCGCAGATGGCTGATAGTTGATAGCAGAGTGAAGCTTGATGAGGCGCATTACCCATGGAGCATAGAACTTCAGACCAAAGATGTTGGAGCCAGATGCAGCCAACTGCCTGATGAAAAAGTCTTGAGCATTGAAGCTGATGCCATTGAAGATATATAAAACCAAAGTCTTCATTGCTCCTTCAAGCTTCGCTGCAGATGAATGTCCTTTGACAGGCCATAGAGTTTGCCTGATGATATGATAGATGGTGCGGGGCAGACACTCTAGGTCTTCAACAAAGAATTCCATTGGGTATTCAGCGTCGTGTGGCAGAGGCTCCATCATGCTCAGCATTTGGCTCATGTTAGGCTTTGGCTTCTAAAAAATGCTCTCCAAAGCATTCTGGTGTTGCTGACAACCTGGTTCATAATATTCGCCAGGAGTGGGTAGGGCTGTGAGCTCAATGATGTCTTGGGCTTTAGCTTCATGATGTACATCGCCCGTCATCCACTCAAGGATCCAAGTCTTCGGATCCCTGTTGTATCCACGAATGTGGAGGGTAGCATAGAATTGAAGCAGAAGTTCTTCATTCCAATGTTCCTTGGCAGTCACAAAGTTGAGCAGACCCGCATCACGGAAGCAGTCAAGAGCTTCTTCAAGGCAAGGCAATCCAGCAATGGCTTCGTAGTCTAGACGCATATGAGGGAAAATGCGCCCCTGATTGTATAAGATGCAAGAATAGTAGCTGCGCTGCTAATAACTCCAGAATCGATCTGAGGAGATTCTTGGCCTTGTGTAGGGGTTCTTGTCACTATCAAATAATGTGTTGTGTGCCTTGAAGCCATTCAGATTAAACGATCCTGTTGAGGTTGCAGTACCTGGAAACCGTGGTAGCCTTGGCCTTGGCTTCTGGACCCGAGGCCTGTGCTCCACATGATAGTCAAATTGAGGTCCGGGAGCAGGCGGAGGAACCAGAATTGGCCAGCGGACGATAACAAGCTGACCACGATCATATGCTTGCTCGATTGTATGTGGCCTTGGAGGTGGTATAGGAGCAGAGGCATTGGCTTCAGGCTGCAGATTGTCTTCGGGTGCAATCACTTCTGGCACCACATTAGCTTCAGGCGCCACATTAGCTTCAGCCATGACAACGTCATTGGCTTCAGTGTTGAGGTTGGTGGCCGCCTCAGTATTGGTAACCTCCACTTCAGGAGCTGGAGGGTCGGACACGTTCTCCTCGAGAACAACTTCAGGGTTGGATGGGGGTGTAGCAACATGTTTTTCTTCTCTTGGTTCTTCTTCTTGGTCATCGGCTGATGCAGCCGGAATATTTTCAGCCGCTTTGGCTTCAGATTCAGGGATGTTCACAGTAGGAGAGGCTTCAGGAAAGACTTCGTGTGAAACGAATTGGCGCTCTTCTCCTTCTGGAACACTTGACAAAGTGACATGTGGCCTTGGTCCTTTGTGAAGCCTGCGAAACGCTGGCGACGCCTGTGGAGATGGAGTTGGTTGGGCCTCAAAGTCTTCATTGTCAATCACCGGAGTGGTGACCTGGGTTGGGGGAGTAATTGGTGTTTCTTCATCACGAGGGGATTCTTGAGGGTGATCAGCCCATGAGTCATCCTGAGCAATTGACGTCAATGGACGACCAATGCTGATGAGTTCGCTGTTCGTGAGAACAGACGATGATACCAAATTATGCTCGATCTGAGGAAGGGCTTCATCATCTTCAACATTGTCTTGATGACCAATGTCTTCAGCTGCGGTGGGGTCAATAGCTGAATTGTCTTAAGCTTCAGGAGCCTCTATGGAAGAAGGCTCATGAACTATCAACTGACGCTCATGATGTTCAGGCGCAGGACGAGCCACTGAGATTGGCTCGACAACAAGGGGCTCTGTGGGAGCAGCCCGATCTCTCTTCTTTGTCTTTCTCTTCTTGGTTGGCGGAGCGTCATCAGTGGTGTGCTTGGTCTTGCACTTGCGGGCTTTGGCTTCAGCTGCCCTTGTTTTCTTGAGTTCCGAAGCCACTATGGGGACCTTAGGCTTCGAGCTTGTCATACTGGCCGGGAAGACAATGCGAGGTTCTTCTTGGCAGCCATTTTTGGGTCGATGCGTGGTCGCCCCAAAGCCTTGTGCTTTTCAGCTTCATTGTAGCCTTGAACACATTTTACAGCGAGATTCTTCATGCACTCACGAGAACCTCTTGCTTCTTCACGTTTCTTGTGGAACGCCTCCTTGAGCTCATGCAGCATGACCTTAAAGTTTTGAATGTCTTCAACATTGAGCTTGGCCATGTGCTTCTTGAACTGAGCCTTTTCATAATCAATCTTGTGCTTCAGCTCAACAATCTTCTGTGCAAGAGCCATCTCAGGAGCAAGGCTCCATGGAAAGAGACGCTGAGGTCAATTGGGAGCTGAAGATCATCAAAACTGAGGTCTGGGCTGTCAAATCACTCATCAATAAACTTGTACAGGATCTCCACATCAAGAGGGGAAGATCATTGAAGATTTTCGCCTCTTGCTTTCTCTTTATCAATTGCTCAAGAGCATCATCGCCAAGATCGTCGTTGCTAGACAAATCAATGGCGTCATTCTCGTTTCTCAAAACAGCAGCAGGAGTCAGAACAGGACTAGAGGAGTGCACGGGCTTCTTCTTTTTCTTCTCAGTCTTGGAGATGTGAGAGAGATCTTCAGACTGCACACTTGGTGCAGGAGGAGCAGTGGCCAGAGGCTTCGTGCGCAACACTTTTGGTGGAGTGGAAAGCTTCGAAGCCTTAGGTTTCTTCTACTTCTTTGGCTTTGGTGGTGCAGGCGCTTCGTCAGTGTCAATGTCGTCTGCAGAGTGATCCAAGGCTGCCCCTTGAACCTGAGTGTGAGTGATGAGACCTTCTAAGTTGTAGAAGGGCCCAACAAGATTGGGTTCAGCTTCGCGTGTGCCATCGGCACATGGCACAGAGGGGCCTGGGTTGAAGTCTAATCCCCAAGACTTGTTGTTTTCCCTGGCCGAGTTCTTGGCAAACTGAAAGTTGCGCTTGAACAGATTGTCATCTCGACACCATAGCAATGACGATGGGTCGGCATCAGTAGGCTGTGGCCCTCGGACCATGCAAGGGTAGAATCCTTGAGCAATGGCTTCAGTTCTGGTCTTGGGTTGAAGATCTCCCCAAGGACGCGTGATAGCATTCTTCTCAACATACTACTTGGTGACGAATCTATACTTGAACCATTGCTTGGCCCAATATCTTCGAATCCATTGGATTCGTGTCCTGCGCTGACCGTAGCTTTCTTCGGGGTCAGTTTTGTATAGTTCATAGAGATCTTCGGGCAGATCCATTGATGTACCCCCATGACGTTGTCTGCCACCCTTCCTTGCTGATTTCTCTGTTGCCATGAAGTTTAGACTGAAAGGCTTCAACACTGTCAAAGTCTTCTGTCTGCTGGTCAAACAAGAACTGGCTTCGGGAGAATTTATGTGATGCTGTAAGAACTCTGCAAATGAATGCAGACTATGAGAACCAAGGGATTCTCCCACGGACATGTACCTGTGATAGCATTAGAGATGCGAGGGAAGGGGAAGAGGTCATATGCATTCTTAGAAGATTTTGAAGATAAATCAGTTTAGAAGACATTGACCTCATAGTGCGAAGACATTCACTCATATGTAGAGAGTTGGTTCCAGATTTGTACGAATCCATGAATAAGTACAAGTGAGGAATCTAACTACTTTGTGAAGCATAAGTGAACATACTAGGCATGTTATGAGATGCAGAACATGATAGATCCAACTTTGTAGGAACAGAAACCACTTGTGGTTGAAAAGGATGAATCTATGGGATCAAAAAGGACTGTAAAAAGAGTTTTTATTTACCACTCGAGGAACTGCTAGACAGAGTAGGAGATGAGGCCGAGCAGTTCGATCTTCCATGCCCTAACTTGGCGACGGAGGACACCTACGACGACGGCGGAGAAGACGATGTCCGCGGCCGGCGTGATGACATCGTCGGTGAGGTCGCAGCAGCTAAGCGCTTCGTCGCCGGCGTCGTCGAGGGCTAGCGGTGGCGCTAGGGTTTGTGCGAGGAAGAGAAGTGGAAGAAGAGATAATGACTGGGGTGTGGCGTGAATTTATAAGGACATGGACGATGCATCGTTATTACGCAGGTGCCCCTGGCGGTTCACATATGAAGGACACGTGGCGATCATGCAAATCATTGGAGGTTGTTCCACGTTCCCACGTACGCTTGGATTGTCGGGTGGTCGTTCTCGCTTCTCCGGGTTTCAGGCAAAAAGGATTGAGTATTTAAAACAGATTTAATGTTTCTCTCTGTATCTTCTACTGACAAGGACGCAACGAAGACATTCGACAGTTTCAATAGAATGCATATGATTTGGATAGATAGATTTGAGACGGGAGCATAGAAAGGTTAGGGTCTGATCACATTCACTTAGTTCAAAAGATCCAACGAGAAGACATAGCTATAAGTGAATGCTGTAGAGGACAGAACGCAAATACATGAATATATCTGAATGAGACCAAATCAATATAGTGAAGATAAACATGAAGCCATGTTAATATTGAAGACAAACCAAATGCGAAGACTTTGCAAATATAACGCCAACAGAAAATACTCCAAATAAAAGTTTGGTGGTGGCGTTACCCACCGTATAGGAAGTATTAGACCCAGACACGACACACAATTATCGTGGCGCTCTGAAGTCAAATTCCGCGTTAATGTATTCACACTTAGAGTGTAAGTCTTCATTAGTTGAAGATATACGTTACTTTGTGTGTTGCACATCTAAGTCATCACATGCATAAGTGTTAGGATGTGTGCATGATCATAGGACATTTGAGGATTCCAAGATATTTAGCTCACACCACAACTTGCAAAACCTTTTCTCATCCAAGGGCTTTGTGAAGATATCTGCCAGTTGCTCTTCAATGTTGACGTGAATGATATCAATATCTTCCTTCATGACATGATCTCTGAGAAAGTGATGACGGATCTGAATGTGCTTTGTCTTCAAGTGCTGAACTGGGTTGTTGGCAATCTTGATGGCACTTTCATTGTCGCAGTAGAGTGGCACTTGCTTCAGATGAATGCCATAGTCTTTGAGTGTTTGCTTCATCCAGTGAAGCTGAGCGCAGCAAGATCCAGCAGCAATGTATTCAGATTCAGCAGTGGAGAGAGATACACAGTTCTGCTTCTTTGAAGACCAACACACAAGTGATCGTCCCAGAAAGTGATATGTGCCTGATGTAGATTTGCGATCCACCTTGTCACCAGCATAATCAGCATCCGAGAATCCAACTAGATCAAACTCTGAGCCCTTTGGATACCATAATCCTAGTGTTGGGGTGTAAGCTAAATATCAAAGAATTCGCTTCACAACTAAGTGATGCGATTCCTTTGGTGCCGCTTGGAATCGGGCACACATGCAAACACTAAGCATGATATCTGGCCTAGATGCACATAAATAAAGCAAAGAACCAATCATGGAGCGGTATAACTTTTGATCGAACTCTTTACCATTGGCGTCAGGATCCAGATGACTCTTGGTAGGCATTGGCGTCGTATAACCTTTGCAGTCTTGCATTCCAAACTTCTTCAGGCAATCTTTGAGGTATTTCTCTTGAGATATGAAGATGTCATTGCGTTGCTGCCGTATTTGAAGACCAAGGAAAAACTTCAGCTCACCGATCATCGACATCTGATATTGCTCTGTATTTCTGATTAGTGCAGCCGAAGATAATGTCATCCACATATATTTGGCACACAAACAGTTCACCATCATATGTCTTCGTGAAGAGTGTGGGATTCAGGGAACCAGGTTTGAAGCCTTTGCTCTTCAAGAAGTCTTTGAGTGTGTCATACCAAGCACGAGGGGCTTGTTTGAGGCCATACAGTGCCTTGTTGAGCTTGTAAACCATGTCAGGATGTTTTGGATCTTCAAAACCAAGCGGTTGTGCAACATACACTTCTTCTTCAATCTTGCCATTGAGAAAGGCGCTCTTCACATCCATTTGATACAGAAGGATGTTATGATGATTTGCATAGGCTAGTAGTATGCGTATAGCTTCGAGCCTAGCCACAGGAGCAAATGTTTCATTGAAGTCAATTCCTTCAAATTGAGTGTATCCTTGAGCAACGAGACGAGCCTTGGTTTCTGACAACTTGACCATGCTCATCTTGCTTGTCGCGATATATCCATTTAGTGCCTATGATATTGTGTTTATGAGGATCAGGATGCTCGACCAGCTCCCATACATTATTCAGCTCGAACTATTGGAGCTCTTCTTGCATAGCTTGAATCCATTCAGGTTCCATGAAGGCTTCATCAACTTTCTTGGGTTCAGATATTGAGACGAATGCAAAGTGCCCACAGAAATTTGCTAGTTGTGTTGCCCTTGAACGAGTGAGTGGACCAGGTGCATTGATGCTATCAATTATCTTCTCAATCTGTACTTCATTTGCAACACGAGGATGAACTGGACGAAGATTTTGCTCTTGCTGATCATTGTCATTGTTTGAAGAATTGTCTTCAGGCTGAGCATTGTCTTCAGGTTGATTAGGTGCAGAGATGATAAATTCCTCTTCAGGCTGTACTACACACGGTATGATTTCTCCAGTTCCCATAAGCTTGATGGATTCACTGGGTGGAATTTCATCTAGCACATTTGGCAGGTGCTCTCTTTGCGAGCCGTTAGTCTCATCGAACCACACATCCATAGTTTCAACCACTTTATAGTGAAAGAGGTTGAAGACTCTATAGGAGTGCGAATCCTTTCCGTAACCAAGCATAAAACCTTCATGTGCTTTCGGTGCAAATTTTGAAGTGTGATGCGGATCCTTGATCCAGCACCTAGCACCAAATATTCTGAAGTAACTGACATTTGGCTTCTTACCAGTGAGGAGTTCATAGGATGTTTTCTTCAGAAGCTTGTGAAGATAAACACGGTTGATGACATGGCATGCAGTATCAATAGCTTCAGGCCAGAACTTTCTTGGTGTCTTGTATTCATCGAGCATCGTCCGAGCCATCTCAATGAGTGTTCTGTTCTTGCGTTCCACGATGCCATTCTGCTGCGGCGTGTACGAAGCTGAGAACTCATGAGTGATGCCCAATGTATCGAGATAAGTGTCGAGGCCGGTGTTCTTGAATTCAGTGCCATTGTCACTTCTGATGTGCTTGATCTTGACGCCCTAGTTGTTCATGGCTCGATTGGCGAAGCGTCTGAAGACATCCTGCACTTCAATCTTGTAGAGGATTATATGCACCCATGTATATCTTGAATAATCATCAATAATGACGAAGCCATAGAGACAAGCAGTAGTAGTAAGGGTAGAGTAGTGAGTAGGGCCGAAGAGGTCCATGTGTAGCAGTTCGAAGGGTTGAGTCGTTGTCATGATTATCTTCGAGGGATGCTTGGCCCTCGTCATCTTTCCAGCTTCGCAGGCACCGCATAAGTGATCCTTCTTGAACTTGACGCCTTCGATGCCTATGACATGCTTCTTCTTTGCAAGAGTATGCAAGTTCCTCATGCCAGCATGCCCTAGCCTCCGATGCCAGAGCCAGCATTCTGAAGCTTTTGCAAGAAGACATACAGCAAGCTGTGGTCCTGTTGAGAAATCTACCATGTACAAATCATCTTTTCGATACCCTTCAAAGACTAGAGACTTGTCAGGTTCCATTAGAACAAGGCAACGATATTTTCCAAATATCACAATCATGTTCAAATCGTAAAGCATTGAGACATACATTAAGTTGAAATGAAGGGATTCAACAAGCATCACTTTATCCATGTGCTGATCCTTTGAGATTGCAACTCTACATAGACCCAATACCTTGCTTTTAGCAGTATCAGCAAATGTGATGTGACTTTTGTCATATGGACGTAGGGTTGAGTCCATGAGAAGACTTCGTTTGCCAGTCATGTGATTGGTACATCCACTATCAATAATCCATTCTAAAGCAGCTGGTGTCATACCCTACAGTGCAGTTAGGGTGATAGGCTTCACGAAGAGCATTGCGAAGCATAAACATTTGATGAGCAAGAGGATTATTAAAGCTTAGATCGAGGTTAGGACTGATAGGACAAGTAGCAAGCGACTCAGGAATAAAATACATAATAAGACCATTTGGGCATTTGATCTTGCACCCTACAAGATGTTTTAGGTCCCCAGCAATAGCTTCAGACACATTTGATTTTCGACTGGAGACCTTTCCCTACAAAAGAGAGTTAAGCTTTCTTAGCCACCCACCTCTTCAAGGGTGGCTTCGAAGCAATGAGTCTAAGTGCAGCATCTGAGAACTTTGGCTTTGGAGCCCTAGCAAATTGTCTTGCAGGTGGAGAATAGTACTCATAAGAATAAGCAGAGTAGTTCTGGGTCTTATGAACATGGCGGTTTGATGAAACACGCTCATATTCATAGGCCTGAGTATGGTTTTCCTGCAAAACATTTGTGTTAGTGCGACTCAGGTGAGTCCTCTGTCTGTATGAAGCCTTTGGACCATATGAAGCCTGTGGTCTGGGGTTTGTCTTCTTTCCTTGTGGTGTCATGATGACATTCATGGGAAGATTCTCCAGACACCTTTTCGGCACCCAGACTTTCTTCATAGGTGGCCCATTCCTGCAGTTAGTACCAATATACCTGGCAAACACTTCACCATTCTGATTCTTAAACAGTTTATAGTTTGCATCAAAGGATTCATCAATGACGATGGGATTAGCACAAGTGAAGCCAGATAGGGTGGATGGATCCACTGAAGGTTCCTTTGCAGCAACCCATGTGGTTTTGGGGTACTTCTCAGGTTTCTAGTAAGAGCCATCAACATTCATTTTCCTTTCGAACCCAACACCCTCTTTCCTAGGGTTTCGGTTCAGAATCTGCCTTTTGAGGACATCACATAGTGTCTGATGCCCTTTGAGACTTTTGTACATCCCTGTTTCAAGCAATGTCTTCAACCTAGCATTTTCATCAGCAATAGCAGTGGCATCCTCAGCAGAGGGGTTAGTTTCCACATCAACAGTTGAAGATATTGCAACAGTAGCATCAGTAGAACATTCAGCAAGAGAAGTAGCATTATCACGCTCAAGGCATTTAAGACATGGTGGTTCAAATCCTTCTTGAGCGGGACTGATCTCTTCAGCGCGAAGTGACTCGTTTTCCTTTTGAAGATCTTCATGAGCCGCTCTCAATTTCTCAAGTTCTTGCTTCCTTTGAAGATAATCATAGGAAAGCTTTTCATGAGTTGTTGAGAGCGTTTCATGACGACTTTCAAGTTCCTCATACTTAACATGAAGATTTTTTATGTCTTCAATTAAGGACTGAGATCGAGTCATTTCAGCGTACAACAGGTCATCGCTTTTGTCTAAGAATTTTTGAATATGTTCCATAGCTTTCTGTTGTTCAGTTGCAATTTTAGCAAGTGTTTTGTAGTTGGGTTTGGAATCACAATCAGAGTCATCTTCACTTGATGTTTGAAAGTAAGCATCACATGAGTTTACCTTGGCACCACATGCCATGAAGCAGTAGGTTGGAGAGGATGGATCGGGTTCGGGAGACATTGTTTTAAGTGACTCCTTGAAGTCGAGGAACCAGGGATCCTGACATGTCCGATGACCTTCATAAACATCAGAAATCCGATCCCATATAAGCTTTGCATTGCAGAGATGCATGATGCGCCTGAACTCATCTCTGGACAGAGAGGAGCATATAATGTCCTTCGCCTTGACATACAACAAAGTGAACTTCTAAATGTCTTTGACATCCGCCATCTTGCATAAGTCGGTGAGGCCAATCTCTGTGACCGTCCAAAGCTCACTGTCCATTGCAAGGAGTCGCTTCCTCATCATAGTCTTCCATTTGGGATAATCAATGCCATCGAAGACAGGGCATGCAGCGGAGACTTTGATTATCCTTGCAGTCGACATAGCTAAAACTCCATGTGGTTAAACCGAATCACACAAAACAAGTGACTACCTTGCTCTGATACCAATTGAAAGTGCTTGTTATCGACTAGAGGGGGGTGAATAGGCGATTTTTATGAAAGTCTTCAAAACATGGAAGTTTCGAAGACAATCAATAGAAATGAACCTATTAACATGCAGCGGAGAGTAGACTACACTACACAAGCCATAGTCAAGAATTTAATGAAGTGAAAGCACAAAGACTAATAGCAGCTAGGCAGTATGAATCAGGATGGAAGACAGTATGAAGCCAATCAGAACAAGCAGTCACACAGTGAAGACAAATAGATAATGCAAACAGGTAATGACTTCACAAGGACCAACTGTAAATAAGGATATGGTAAGGAGAGAACCAGTTGCTCGTTGAAGACAATGATTTGTTGGACCAGTTCCAGTTGCCGTGACAACTGTACGTCTGGTTAGGGAGGCTGAGATTTAACTCAGAAGATCGTGTCTTCACCTTATTCCCCTTGAGCTAAGGACACCCAGTCCTCGCCCAATCACTCTGGTAAGTCTTCAAGGTAGGATTCCAAACCTTCACAGACTTCATTCACCGGCGATCCACAATGACTCTTGGATGCTCAGAACGCGACGCCTAACCGGCTGGAGGATTCACAGTCCTCAAGTGTAACAAGTCTTCAGACCACACAGACATGAAGACTTCAGTGATGCCTAACACTCTTTGGCTCTGGGTGTTTAGGGCTTTGTCCTCACAAGGATTTCTCTCTCAAAGGCTTCGAGGTGGGTAGCTCTCAAACGACAAAAGCCGTGCACTAACTCTGAGCAGCCAACCAATTTATGGTGTAGGGGGTGGGCTATTTATAGCCACTAGGCAACCCGACCCGATTTGTCCGAAATGACCCTGGGTCACTAAGGAACTGACACGTGTTCCAACAATCAGATTTCAAACAAACGCGGCAACTTTACTTGGCTACAAGTAAAGCTGACTCATCCAACTCTAGATAAGATTTGCTCTCATTGTCTTCGCTTGAAGACATAGGATTTTGGTTAAGCATCTCTTCAGTCACTCTGACTTTGTTCACTGGGACCCCACTTAACAGTACGGTGGTTCCTATCACTCAACATCGCACTCCATAGTCTTTACGCGATGTCTTCTCTTGTCATAGTCTTCAATGTGAATATCTTCACATGCCACCTTTGTCTTCAATGTCTTCATACATTTTTAGGGGTCATCTCCGGTAGGAAAACCGAATCAATGAGGGACTACTACCTGTGTTATCCTGCAATTCTCACAAACACATTAGTCCCTCAACCAGATTTGTCGTCAATACTCCAAAACCAACTAGGGGTGGCACTAGATGCACTTACACTTGCTGATGATCCGCGAAACCTAGAGACTCGTAGTAGCACGCTTCACACTCCGGGTACTCTATCGCAAACAAACAAGCATACATAAGCAATCAAACAAAGGCACGTGTAAAACTCAAATAAGAGATCTAACCAGAAAGTTCAACTTAAGAACTCTGGTTTGCAAAAAGAATCAAATCAAACGAAGCAACAAAACTCAAACGGTGAAAGAAACAAGATTCGTTTACTAATCTGGACTAAAGTTAAATTTTACAGTAGCAAAATCTTGTTAAGTTGGTTAAACAAAAAGAGGGTTTCGAGACAAAACTCTAGGCGCTTGAATCGTCTAATTCTGATAAACGAGCGAAAAGTTATACTAGAACGAAAATCGGATCAGAAATCACGATCGAAAATAATCGTGGAAAATCCGAGAAAAAGAAAAATGGGCGAACAGGCTAACGAACGAACGTTCGCCGTCTGCAGCTAAGGAGTGAACACCATTCGCTCAAAACGAACGTACGGACGAACGCCCGCTAAATAAATAAACCGAAAAAAAGAAAACCAATCTTATTCTAGAAAAAAACGAACTAGGGTTTTCTAAAAAAACCGGATCGGTTTTCTAAGGAAAACCGGCGGCGGCGGCAGCTACCTCGTCGGGTCCGGCGGGGCTTGGGGCTCCGGCAGGGCTGGGTGGTGTCGACGGTGGCGGAGGGCGGCGCACGAGCGGGCGGCGGCGGCGAGCTGCGGACGGCGGCGGCAGGCGCGGCAAGCAGTGGCGGCGGCACGACAAGCGGCGGCGACGGCTGCTGCTGCGGCGGGCTGCGGGCGGCGGGACGGGGTGGTGGCGGCGGGCTGGGGCGGTATTTAAGGGGGAGGGGGCGGGGTAGGCTTGGGGAAGGAGGCACCGGGGCGGCGGCGGACTCCCGGACTCCGATGGAGTCCGGCTCGGCCACGGCGGGCGCGAGCGAGACGGCGAGTGGCTGGGCCGGCTCGGCCTTCGGCCCGGTAGGTCCGAACGGATTTTTTTAAATAATTTCACCAAAATTTAAATAAATCCTAGAAAATAAAGTAAAACACTGAAAATGCCAAAACAAATTTTCACCGTCTAAATGAAATATTTAGAACAAGATGAACATTTTCTTGGCCCTAAAATGCAATTTTGAAAAAGTGCAATTTTTCTAATTCAAATAAAATTGCAATAAAATCCAAATAAAATATTTATTTGGTTTTTAATATTTTCCCTCTAATATTTCATCTATTTTGGAGAAGTCATTTTATCTTCTCTCATATATTTTTATTTTTGAAATATTAGGAAAGGAAAATAATCAAAACCAAATGATCCTCCTTTCAAAATTTGAGAAAACTCAAATATGAAAATAATGAAATCCCCAACTCTCTCAGTGGGTCCTTGAGTTGCGTAGAATTTCTAGGATCAATCCAAAATGCAATAAAATATGATATGCAAATATGATCTAATGTATAACATTCCAAATTAAAAATTTGGGATGTTAAAGTGCACCATGCTTTACGGCTTAGAACCGGGATTTCAAAAATGTTTTGAATGCCACGGAGCATATAAGATGTTCCAAGATTTGAAATTGGTATTTTAGACTCATGCCCATATCGAGAGGTATGAGACCTCTGACAAGTACTTTGCCTACAAGATGGAGGAGAATAGCTCAACTAGTGAGCATGTGCTCAGAATGTCTGAGTACTACAATCGCTTGAATCAAGTGGGAGTTAATCTTCCAGATAAGATAGTGATTGACAGAGTTCTCTAGTCACTATCACCAAGTTACTAGAACTTCGTGATGAACTATAATATGCAAGGGATGACGAAAACGATTCCCGAGCTCTTCGCGATGCTGAAATCAGCGAAGGTAGAAATCAAGAAAAGTATCAAGTGTTGATGGTTGACAAGACCAGTAGTTTCAAGTAAAAGGGAAAGGGAAAGAAAGGGAACTTCAAGAAGAATGGCAAGCAAGTTGCCACTTCCATGAAGAAGCCCAAAGCTAGACCCAAGCCTGAAACTGAGTGCTTCTACTACAAAGGAAATGGTCACTGGAAGCTGAACTGCCCTAAATACTTGGCAGATAAGAAGGATGGCAAAGTGAAAAAAAGTATATATAATATACATGTTATTGATGTGTACTTTACTAGTGTTCATAGTAGCCCCTAGGTATTTGATACTGGTTCAGTTGCTATGATTAGTAACTTGAAACATGAGTTACAAAATGAACAAAGACTAGTTTACGGCGAGGTGGCGATGTGTGTTGGAAATGATTCCAAGGTTGATAAGATCACCATCGCACACTCCCTTTACCTTCGGGATTAGTGTTGAACCTAAAATAAATGTTATTTGGTGTTTGTGTTGAGCATAATATGATTGGATCATGTTTATTGCAATATGACTATTCATTTAAGTCAAAGAATAATTGTTATTGTGTTTACATGAATAAAACCTTTTGTGGTCATACACCCAAGGTGAATGGTTTATTGAATCTGAATCATAGTGATACACATATTCATGATATTGATGCCAAAAGATTCAAAGTTGCTAATGATAGTGCAACATACCAGTGGCACTATCGTTTAGGTCATATTGGTGTAAAGCGCGTGAAGAAACTCCATGCGGATGGACTTTTGGAATCATTTGATTATGAACCATTTGATGCTTGCGAACCATGCCTCATGGGAAAGATGACTAAGACTCCGTTCTCCGGAACAATGGAGTGAGCCGCTGACTTATTGGGAATAATACATACCAATGTATGCATTCCGATGAGTGTTGAGGCTCGCAACGGGTATTATGCAGTCCGATGAGTGTTGAGGCTCGCGACGGGTATCGTTATTTTCTAACCTTCACAGATGATTTGAGCAGATGTGGGTATATCTAATTAATTAATCACAAGTCTAAAACATTTGAAAAATTCGAAGAATTTTAGAGTGAAGTTGAGAATCATCGTAACAAGAAAATAAAGTTTCTACGATCTGATCGCGAAGGCGAATATTTGACTTACGAGTTTGGCCTTCATTTGAAACAATGTGGAATAGTTTCGCAACTCACGCCCCCTAGAATACCACAACGTAATGGTGTGTCCAAATGTCATAACCGTACTTTATTAGATATTGTGCGATTTATGATGTCTCTTACCGATTTACCACTATCGTTTTGCGGTTATGCATTAGGGACAGCTACATTCATGTTAAATAGGGCACCATCTAAATCCGCTGAGACGACACCTTATGAACTGTGGTTTAGCAAGAAACCTAAGATGTCGTTTCTTAAAGTTTGGGGCTGTGATGCTTATGTGAAAAAGTTTCAACCTGATAAGCTCGAACCCAAATCAGAGAAATGTGTCTTCATAGGATACCCAAAGGAAACTGTTGGGTACACCATCTATCACAGATCCGAAGGCAAGATATTCGTTTATAAGAATGGATCCTCTCTAGAGAAGAAGTTTCTCCCGAAAGAAGTGAGTGGGAGGAATGTAGAACTTGATGAGGTAATTGTACCTTCTCCCGAATTGGAAAGTAGTTCATCACAGAGATCAGTTCGAGTGATTCCTACACCAATTAGTGAGGAAGCTAATGATGATGATCATGAAACTTCAGATCAAGTTACTACCGAACCTTGTAGGTCAACCAGAGTATGGTATGCACCAGAGTGGTATGGTAATCCTTTCTAGAAGTCATGTTACTGGACCATGACGAACCTACGAACTATGAGGAAGCGGAGATGAGCCCAGATTCCGCGACATGGCTTGAGGCCATGAAATCTGAGATGGGATCCATGTATGAGAACAAAGTATGGACTTTGATTGACTTGCCCGATGACCGGCGAGCCATTGAAAATAAATGGATCTTCAAGAGGAAGACAGACGCTGATAGTAGTGTTACTATCTACAAAGCTCGAATTGTCGCAAAAAGTTTTTGACAAGTTCAAGGTGTTGACTACGATAAGATTTTCTCACTCGTAGCGATGTTTAAGTCTGTTCGAATCATGTTAGCAATTGCCACATTTTATGAAATCTGGCAAATGGAAGTCAAAACTGCATTCCTTAAATGGATTTTTCTTAAATAAGAGTTGTATATGATGCAACAAAAAGGTTTTGTCAATCCTAAAGGTGCTAACAAAGTGTGCAAGCTCCAGCGATCCATCTATGGACTGGTGCAAGCATCTCGAAGTTGGAATATACGCTTTGATAAAGTGATGAAAGCATATGGTTTTATACAGACTTTTGGTGAAGCCTATATTTACAAGAAAGTGAGTGGGAGCACTACAGCCTTTCTGATAAATATAAGTGAATGACATATTGTTGATCGAAAATAATGTAGAATTTTTCTAGAAAGCATAAAGGAGTGTTTGAAAGGACTTTTTTCAAAGAAAGACCTCAGTGAAGCTACTTACATATTAGGCATCAAGATCTATAAAGATAGATCAAGACGCTTGATAAGACTTTCAATGAGTACATACCTTGATAAGATTTTGAAGACGTTCAAAATGGAGCAGTCAAAGAAGGAGTTCTTGCCTGAGTTGTAAGGTGTGAAGTTGAGTAAAGACTCAAACCCCAACCACGGTAGAAAATAGAAAGAGAATGAAAAGTCATTCCCTATGCCTCAGTCATAGGTTCTATAAAGTATGATTTGCTGTGTACTAGACCTATTGTATACCTTATGATGATCTTGGCAAGGGAGTACAATAGTGATCTAGGAGTAGATCACTGGACAGCGATCAAAATTATCCTTAGAGGACTAAGGAAATATGTCTCGGTTATGGAGGTGACAAAAAAAATTCATCGTAAAGAGTTACATCGATGCAAGCTTTAACACTGATCCGGATGACTCCAAGTCTCAATCTGGATACATATTGAAAGTGGGAGCGATTAGCTAGAGTAGCTCCGTGCAGAGCATTGTAGACATAGAAAATTTGCAAAATACATACGACTCTGAATGTGGCAGACCCGTTGACTAAACTTCTCTCACAAGCAAAACATGATCACTCTTTGGGTGGCATTGACATAGCGATGTGAACTAGATTATTGAATCTAGTAAACCCTTTGGGTATTAGTCACATGGAGATCTGAACTAATCACACAAAGATGTGAACTATTGGTGTTAAATCACATGACGATGTGAACTAGATTATTGACTCTAGTGCAAGTGGGAGACTGAAGGAAATATGCCCTAGAGGCAATAATAAAGTTGTTATTTATATTTCCTTATATCATGATAAATGTTTATTATTCATGCAAGAATTGTATTAACCGGAAACATAATACATGTGTGGATACATAGACAAAATAGAATGTCCCTAGTATGCATGCATCTACTTGACTAGCTCATTAATCAAAGATGGTTAAGTTTCCTAACCATAGACATGTGTTGTCATTTGATGAATGAGATCACATCATTAGACTTATCCGTTAGCTTAGCATTAGTGATCATTTAGTTTTTATTGCTATTCCTTTCATCATGACTTATACATGTTCCTCTGACTATGAGATTATGCAACTCCCGAATACGGGAGGAACACCTTGTGTGCTATCAAACGTCACAAAGTAACTGGCTAATTATAAAGATGCTCTACAGGTGTCTCCGATGGTGTTTGTTGAGTTGGCATAGATCGAGATTAGGATTTGTCACTCCGTGTATCGGAGAGGTATCTCTAGGCCCTCTAGGTAATGCACATCACTATGAGCCTTGCAAGAAATGTGACTAATGAGTTAGTCACGGGATGATGCATTACGGAATGAGTAAAGAGACTTTCTGGTAATAAGATTGAACTAGGTATGATGATACCGACGATCGAATCTTGGGCAAGTAACATACCGATGAAAAAGGGAAAAACGTATGTTGTTATGCGGTTTGATCGATAAAGATCTTTGTAGAATATGTAGGAACCAACATGAGCATCCAGGTTTCGCTATTGGTTATTGACCGGAGATGTGTCTCGGTCATGTCTACATACTTCTCGAACCCGTAGGGTCCGCACACTTAACGTTTGATGATGATTTGTATTATGAGTTATGTGATTTGATGTATCGAAGTTTGTTCGGAGTCCCGGATGAGATCACGGACACGAAGAGGAGTCTCGAAATGGTTGAGACATAAAGATTGATATATTGGAAGGCTATATTCGAACATCAGAATGGTTTCGGAGAAATTCGGGTATTTTCCGGAGTACCGAGAGGTTACCGGAACCTCCCGGGAGTTGATGAGCCTTAGTGGGCCTTAGTGGGAAGGTGAGGCAGCAGCCAGGCGATGGCGCGCCCCCACCCTAAGCCCAGTCCGAATTAGACAAGGGGTTTGGGGCGCAGCCCCCCTCTCCCTCCCCCCCCTTCTCCTTTAGGTGGAAACCTACTTGGACTTGGAGTCCTAGTAGGATTCCCCTTCTCCCGGCACGCCTAGCTTGGCCGGCCAGCCTCCCCCTCACTTCTTTATATACAGGGGCAGGGGGCACCCAAGAACACACAAGTTGATCTTTTAGCCGTGTGCGGTGCCCTGATACGTCTCCAACATATCGTTAATTTATGAAGTATTCATGCTATTATATTATCAACCTTGGATGTTTTATATGCATTTATATGCTATTTTATATGATTTTTTGGACTAACCTATTAACCTAGTGCCCAATGCCAGTTTATGTTTTTTCCTTGTTTTTGAGTTCTACAGAAAAGGAATATCAAATGGAGTCCAATTGACGTGCCAATTTTTGACGATTTTTTATGGACCAAAAGAAGACCCCGGAGTAAAAGAGTTGGGCCAGGAGAGTCCTGGGGCGTCCACGAGGGTGGGGGGCGCGCCCACCCCCCCAGGCGTGTGGTCCTGCCTCGTGGACGCCTCGGGTACCTCCTTGACGTGAGACCGATGCCAAAAATTCCTATAAATACAGGAGCCTTGAAAAATTAACCTAGATCGGGAGTTCCGCCGCCAGAAGCCTCCGTAGCCACCGAAAACCAATCTAGGCCCTCTCTGGCACCCTGCCGGAGTGGCCGTGATCACCGGAGGGCATGGAGGAGGATCCCGGAGGGGCCATCATCACCATGAAGGCCAAGGACCAGAGGGAGAACCTCTCCCCATCTAGGGGGAGGCCATGGAGGAGGAGGCACAAGGGGGAGAACCTCTCCTCCTCTCTCTCGGTGGCACCGTAGTACCATCGGGAGGGGAATCATCGCCGCGGTGATCGTCTTCATCAACATCACCATCATCATCATCACCCTCATCTCTTTTACGTGGTCCACTCTCCCGCAGCCCGCTGTAATCCCTACTTGAACATGGTGCTTTAGGCCACATATTATGATCCAATGATGTGTTGCCATCCTATGATGTTTTGAGTAGATATCTTTTGTCTTTCGGTGGATTGATGATCTAGATTGGTATGAGTTGTATGTTTTACTTTGATGCTGTCCTATGGTGCCCTCCGTGTCGCGCAAGTGTGAGGGGTTCCCGCTTTAGGGTGTTGCAATACGTTCATGATTCTCTTATAGTGGGTTGGTGAGTGACTGAAACACGAACCCGAGTAAGGGGGTTGTTGCGTATGGGAATAAAGAGGACTTGATGCTTTAATGTTATGGTTGGGTTTTACCTTAATGATCTTTAGTAGTTGCAGATGCTTGCTAGAGTTCCAATCATAAGTGCATATGATCCAAGCAGAGAAAGTATGTTAGCTTATGCCTCTCCCTCATATGAAACTGCAATAGTGATTACCGGTCTTGTTAACGATTGCCTAGGACAATTCTGCACACTGATCTACCATTATTCCACACTCGCTATTTATAATATTTAGTAATATATCCTAACTTCATGATAACAGCACCTACTTTTATATTTTAGCTCTCCGATATCATACAAAGTTATCCTCTTCATACCCACAACCTAGTTTTATTTCTTGTTGCTAGTTGGAAGCAAACATCGGGTGTATGTAGAGTCGTATCAGTGGCAGATAGGGCTTGAGAGAATATTGATCTTACCTTTAGATCCTTGTGGGTTAGACACTCCATACTTATCACTTCCACCTTTGGAAATTTCTACAATGATTCCTTGCACTTGGGGATTATCAAGCTCTTTTCTGGCGCCGTTGCCGGGGAGCAATATCGTGGGGTTGATATTCTCGTGTGTGCTTGTTTGCTTTCTTCACTAAGTAGATTTTGTTTTTCCTTTTTGTTTCTGTTTAGTTGTGGGTGAAACATACAAAAAAAATTAAAAGAATGAAAATACCAAAAAAATTACTTGCCTCTCATGCCTAAAAAGTTTTTCAAAAAGAGAAGTGATTGGAAAGTTATGCATTGAAGAAGTGAGGGTCGACCTTGAGCACTCAGGTTCATGCTCACGGAAACAATGTAGAATTTTCATGGAAGTTTCTCTGTAAATAATTATCCCCTTATATATATCCATTGTATTATAAAAATAATGTGCCAAGCTTTGGTTTTAGGATGATTAGATTGCTTGTTTACTATGTGCAGAACAAAAATAGAAACTTTGGCTGTAGCGCATGATTTTACATTTTTTACTGGAAAGTCAAATGGGTCTAAAACTTTTTGCACATTACTTATGTATAAATTATTAAAATTTTCAAATTTATTTCATAATTGTTGGGGATACAGAAGTTAACTAAACCTTCAGATTACTACAGACTGTCCTTTTTTAGACAGATTCTGTTTTTCGTGTGTTGTTTGCTTATTTTGATGAATCTATGGGTAGTATCGGGGGGTATGAACCATGGTGAAGTTGGAATAAAGTAGATATAGTTATAATATGAAATTGGAATGAGTTTGCAACAGTACCTAAAGGTAGTGATTTGCTTTATTATACTAACGGATCTCACAAAGTTTTTGTTAAGTTTTTTGTGGATGAAGTGTTCGAAGAACGAGGAGTTACCGATGTGAGAAGAATAAAGAGAGGCAAGAGCTCAAGCTTGGGGATTCCCAAGGCACCCCAAGTAAATATTCTAAGGATACTCAAGCATCTAAGCTTGGGGATGCCCCGGTTGGCATCCCATCTTTCTTCTTCAACAATTATCGGTATACCTCGGTTTTTGTTTCGTTCACATGATTTGTGTCCTTTTTTTTGTTCCTCCTTTATGAACCATGCTAGTATGAGATAGCCCTTCATTGATTTATAGAATTCTTCATGTGGTTCACTTATATCTTATAAGTATGATCTTATAGAATTGCTCTTTGTGCTTCACTTAAGTCTTTTGAGTATGGTTTTATAGAATGCTTCGTGTGCTTCACTTATACATTTTGAGCTTGGACATTGGTTAGTTTATATTAATTGTAGAAAGCTCCATGAACTTCACTTATATATTTTGGAGTATGAATAATACTATCATCTAAAGCGGGTTTGGAAGAGTGTCAACTCTAGGAACTAGTGATCCCGCTATTCCGAATGAGAAGAATTTTGCTTATGTGGAGAGTAGAAAAATTTCTATGCTTGTAGATCATGAAAAGAATGCTTTATGTGATGGTTATATTGTTGAAATCATTCATGATGCTACTGAAAATTATTATAATGGAGGAATACATGCTTGTAGGAGTGCAATAATATCAAGTTTTCTCTCCATGTGCTTAAAGTTTTGAAGTTATACTTGTTTTTCCTTCCTATGCTAGTTGATTCTTGTTCCCATAAATTGTGTGCTCACAAAATCCCTAGGCATAGGAATTGGGTTAGGTTTAAATGTGCTAGTCATATTCTTCATGATGCTCTCTTTATGTTCAAGTCTTATCTTTCATGTGAGCATCATTGAAATCATCATGCCTAGCTAAAAGGCATTAAAGAAAAGCGCTTGTTGGGAGACAACCCAATATTTAACCTTACTGTTTTTGTGTGTTTACATGATTAAGATACTGTAGTAATCATGTTTTATAGCTTTTGTTTCAATAAAGTGCCAAGTAAGACCTTTGGGAAGACTTGGGTGAAAGTTAATGTGATCTTGCTGTAAAAAACAGAAACTTTGCGCTCACGAGATTAGCTTCCATTTTTTTTACAGAAGAATGCTTTGGTGCTGATTCTTTTTGCAGAATATTAATAGAGAAATTCCTCACGTCCACCAATTTATTTCATAATTGTTTGAGTAGCAGAAGTATGGTTAGTGTTCAGATCATTACAGACTGTTCTGTTTCTGACAGATTCTGTTTTCATTGCATAGTTTGCTTGTTTTCTAGTTTCTATGACTTATATTCCTCAATATAAATTATAGAAATGATATGTTACAGTAGGCATTGTGTGAGAACAATTACGATCTTTGTCTTTGACAGTACCAAGGTGAATGGTTTACTCTTTATCATACTAACCTATCTCACGAAGGTCCGTTAAGTTTTGTGTGATTGAAGTTTTCAAGCTTTGGGTGAGATATCGATATGAGGAGAATAAGGAGTGGAAAGACCCTAAGCTTGGGTATGACCAAGGAACCCAAGGTAATATTCAAGGAAGACTCAAGTGCCTAAGCTTGGGGATGCCCCGGAAGGCATCCCCTCTTTCGTCTTCAAAACTATCGGTATACCTTACTCGGAGCTATATTTTTATTCGTCACATGATATGTGTTTTGTTTGGAGCGTATTTTCAATTTTACTTGCTGTTTGAATAAAATCATTGGATCTGAAATCTTAAATGAAAAAGAATCCTCCCATGGCTAGTTAATTATTTGACTACCCAGTGTCCTTCACTCATATCTTTTTGGAGTAGTTTGTCATTACTCACATGATTCACATATATCCTATGAGTAAATGGTCGAATGAATTGAATATCGTAAATCTCAATTTATATATGTTTCATATGCTTATACCATGGGGAGTAATGACTTCACATAGAATAAATATAGTTAGTAAACTTATTGAAAGTTAGCAAACATAGAATTGGTCACTTGAACAATTCATGAAAGAATATTGAAGGAAGAGAGATTTCACATATAAATATACCATCTTGGACATCTTTTCTAATTGTGAGCACTCATTAAAATATGACATGCTAAAAGGTTGATGTCGGACAAGGAAGATAACGTAATGGGTTATGTTTTCTTATATGCGAAATAAAGTATATTGTCTTGGATCATCCAACTTGTTGAGCTTGCTTTCCCCCCTCATGCTAGCCAAATTTTTTGCACCAAGTAGAGATACTACTTGTGCTTCCAAACATTCCTTAAACCAGTTTTGCCATGAGAGTCCACCATACCTACCTATGGATTGAGTAAGATCCTTCAAGTAAGTTGTCATCGGTGCATGCAATAAAAATTGCCCTCTAAATATGTATGAACTATTAATGTGGAGAAAATAAGCTTTATACGATCTTGTGATGTGGAAGAAATAAAAGCGACAGACTGCATAATAATGGTCCATATCACAAGTGGCAATATAAAGTGACGTTCTTTTGCATTAAGATTTTGTGCACCCAACCATAAAAGCGCATGACAACCTCTGCTTCCCTCTGTGAAGGGCCTATCTTTTACTTTTATCTTCTACCTTATGCAAGAGTCATGGTGATCTTCACCTTTCCGTTTTACATTTTATCCTTTGGCAAGCACATTTTGTGTTGGAAAGATCCTGATATATATATATATATCCAATTGGATGTAAGTTATCATGAACTATTATTGCTGACATTACCCTTGAGGTTAAATGTTGGGAGGCGAATCTACAAGCCCCTATCTTTCTCTGTGTCTGATTAAAACTTTGAACCCATAAATATCACGTGAGTGTTAGCAATTATGAAAGATTAAATGATAGTTGAGTATGTGGAGTTTGCTAAACCAAAGCTCTGACATAGACCCTTCTTGAAAATAAGATGAATTGCAATTGTGTGATGACTGAGAATATAGTTTGTTAGTTTCAAGAAAGTTTATGATCTACACTTTAACATGTGAATAGCTTGTTACTTGATCATGAAAAGTTTTATGAAGACGAGCTACTGTTATGATATATAATGATGTTATAAAAAGTGATTGAAACTATCATTGATGAAACTTATGCACTTGCTAGCATTCACACTTCATGAATTATTTCTTTTATCATTTACCCACTCGAGGACGAGCAGGATTAAGCTTGGGGATGCTGATACGTCTCCAACGTACCTATAATTTATGAAGTATTCATGCTATTATATTATCAACCTTGGATGTCTTATATGCATTTATATGCTATTTTATATGATTTTTGGGACTGACCTATTAACCTAGTGCCCAGTGCCAGTTTATGTTTTTCCTTGTTTTTGAGTTCTACAGAAAAGGAATATCAAACAGAGTCCAATTGACGTGCCAATTTTTGATGATTTTTTATGGACCAAAAGAAGACCCCGGAGTAAAAGAGTTGGGCCAGGAGAGTCCTGGGGCATCCACGAGGGTGGGGGGGGGGGCGCCCACCCCCCCAGGCGTGTGGTCCTGCCTCGTGGACGCCTCGGGTAGCTCCTTGACGTGAGACCAATGCCAAAAATTCCTATAAATACAGGAACCTTGAAAAATTAACCTAGATCGGGAGTTCCGCCGCCAGAAGCCTCCGTAGCCACCGAAAACCAATCTAGGCCCTCTCTGGCACCCTGCCGGAGTGGCCGTCATCACCGGAGGGCATGGAGGAGGATCCCGAAGGGGCTATCATCACCATGAAGGCTAAGGACCAGAGGGAGAACTTCTCCCCATCTAGGGGGGAGGCCATGGAGGAGGAAGCACAAGGGGGAGAACCTCTCCTCCTCCTCTCTCGGTGGCACCGGAGTGCCATCGGGAGGGGAATCATCGCCGCGGTGATTGTCTTCATCAACATCACCATCATCATCATCACCCTCATCTCTTTTACACGGTCCACTCTCTCGCACCCCGCTGTAATCCCTACTTGAACATGGTGCTTTATGCCACATATTATGATCCAATGATGTGTTGCTATCCTATGATGTTTTGAGTAGATATCTTTTGTTGGGAAACGACGTTCTGGCAAACATAGATTTCTTTTGTATGTCATTTCTCATTTTTTTCATAGTTTAGAATTAAATGAGGAGATTTAATCATCGGAAACATGTGGAACAACAAAGAAACTAGGCCTTCTGACCAAGATGCAGACGAGATGGATTATGAGGGTGAACAAGAGTACCTCGACTTTTTGACTGCTCAGAAAATGCAAAGTCAAGGTTTGCAGGCCGGCCTCGATGATGGTACTGACGCCGACATCGACACCGACGGCTGGCACCGATGGTGGCACCGAGACCGATAGTTGAGCCGAGACCGGCGGGGAAGGTACCGGCAGGGAAGGTACCGACGCCGATGCCGTTATTGAAAAGAAGAAGCAGAAGAAGCAGATGATATGATAACCTAACAAACTAGGGATTGGACGACTGGTGATCACAAAGATGGCACCTGGCAAGTTTGAGCCATTAGAGCCGGAAGAACCTCGCAAGTGCTATGGGAACCAAGTAGGATGCATCCTACGGGAATGTGTGAGAATCAACGACGATGACTTAAGGAGTAAAGAACATTTGACGCAGTTGCTCCTTACGAAGTTGCACAAGAGATTCAAGTTCCCCGACCAGGATGATAACATAGAAGAACCGTGGGATGATCCGAAGATGAAAAAGATTAACAATCACGCCATGGGCATGTTCAGCAATGATTTGGCCTCCTAGAAAGGGAGGGTGAAACGAGCTATTGAGGCTGAGGAACCCTTGTCCAAGATTTTGGAGGAAAATTCGACACTTACGGAAGAGGAGATCGAAAAGTTCAAGCACACTTGCACTACTGAGGCAGCCAAGTCTAAGGTTGTGAAATTCAAGAGCCTTCAGCAAAGGAACATGGGGAAGCATCGCCTTGGAAGCCGTGGCTACGTCGGTAAAAGGCCCATATGGGACAAGGAGGACGCAGAACATGAAGCCGCAGGTATCCCAGACCCCTTCGCGAAGTTCACCAACCCCATGGAGTGTGACTTCATCAGGGCCTGCTACAAGTGGACAAGGAAAAGAAGGTTTTTTACACGGACCAGATCACGAGGAAATTGATTAGACTACTAGTAATTATTCTTTTACCACCTTACATTTAGCTCCAGATCTAGTCGACTACACATTCCTAAACGGTTCACGCTCCTTATGCAATAGAAGCAACACCAGCTTGCAGCCGAAAGCCCTACTTCTCTGATGAGGCCCAAGTGGGACACCCCTCTCAACCGTGAACGAACTTAAGGGACTCCCTTTGGGCCAGCGACCGCAAAATGGCCGCGTGCACGGTGCTGGAGACGGCGCCACGTGGAAGGTGTTTTACAACGAGGGCCCAGAGGCCAAGAAGCAAAAAAAGAAGTTTAGTCAGGCGGACATCGACAAGAAGGTGAAGCTTGCGGTCAAGAAAAAAGTAGCTGAGGACGCAAAAAAACAGCCGAGGAGAAAAATGAGTTGCTACAGCAGGCAGTCAATGCAGCTGTAACTACCTGCAGAAATGATTTTGCTACAAACTTGGTTCCAGCTATCATCAACTGGACGAAGGAAAATCCAGACAAGACGGTACATGTTTTCCCGTTGTCCAGTTTCGTCGGGAGCAACTCCGTGAGCAACAACACCACCGCACCATCACTTGCTCACGCAACCGGGCCTCCTCTCGCAGTCGCTCCCGCTCATAGCAGCCCGTCCTTAGTCTCTGGCGCGCTAGGTGGGCCTTCGTCTTTGGCTGAGCTCGACGCCCTCCCGCTCATATTCCATTTTTGTTGCCTTTCGGATGTTTTACGCCACATACATGTGTTTGCAGGCCGAAGAAACCCCATGCACCATACTCTACTTGATCAAAGGCCAGAAGGTGGACGTGGGAAAGGGGATGATAATGAACCCCTTGCAACCCACGTTCCACAACCACCGGATCCCCGCTGGGCACTTCAGAGTTGACTTGTCCAGTGTGAAATTGGGGCACGAGCATTTGCCTCGTCCAGTACAGCCTGTGGGACAGGACGGCGAGACCCCGCCGTGGATTGGAAACTGCAACGGTTGGGTGCTACTATGGCCGAAGAATCTTATTCGTCTAGAGCCGGCCGAGAGCACACCAATAACCACACATCAACAACCATGTGCGAAGACCACCACCCCGCCTATGCAATTACCAGCTCCTGTAGTGCCGGGTGAGAGCGGCGAACGACATGATGAAGGGGGTGCAATAGTATTGGTTGATGTAATCGGTCCTGTAGAACATAGAATGGATGACGAGACGGAGGTCGACCCAATGGGTTTCCTCAATACAAACGCGTATGACTGTGACATAGATATGATGAGTCAACCATATGACGAATCGGGCTATCAGCATGCTAATGAGGATATGGATGATCTGCCCGGGCAGGAAGGTCGTAGCAGGGATTGCAAAAAGTCTCTCTTCATGAAATCCTCATAGGACACACCTGAAGATGCCGCCTCAACACAGGCTCAACTAGCCGAGGGTCATACATTGCTTAGCCCGGGAACACTGGGGCAGGGGTTAAGGAAGGTTCTGGTAGGTGTGCCCAAGAAAAAGGAGAGGAAGAGATCAGGGAAGATAGCTACCTCCAAACAAGCCCGAGCACATAGCAACCAGATGATGGATTCTGAAGAGCGTGTACCCGTGAAAGGTGCGGCCATGTTCCATCTCACGGGCGAGCCGATGCTACCGTCGGAACCGCTGGAGGCACTATCAGGGGATCTCAGAAGACTGCACGACCATGTGCTATCGACTGAGAAAATCCTACTAGCCTCGAAGGACTAGGATATCCGACATACGCAACTCGTGTGCCTGAGGGGAAGTGCTACGTCGGCACACGGCCCGCGGAGGTGTTCTTCCCGCAGTTTGACCATATCTTTGAGATGTTTCTGACAAGGCGGCTCGATTTTACAATCGTCCGCCTTTTTGCGCTACATATGAGCTCCGTCATGAAGATAGAAGAAGTCTCGCAAATCTGTGTGGCGGATCCGTACTACATGCACGAGTCTTTCTTGAGTCTCGGTGGCTTTGAGCGTGAAACTGTAGGGACTACCTCCAAAACTTCATGGTACAGAATAAGGACCAGGAAATTGTCCTCCTGCCTTATCATCCAAAGTAAGTCAGTTCCGGACAACCCTTTCGTACATTTCAATCATTCCTTCTCGCTCATATGGAGAATAATTTGAGGTGTCTTTTCCCCATAGCAACGGGCGCGCCGTCCTTATCGTTCTTTACCCGCGAGTCTCCCACACCATGTATTTCGACCCTTCCAGAGACTACAAGAAGAAGGACTACACCCACATAATGAATATTCTAGATGATGCTCTCCAAGGCTTAAGCATTAGAGGTGGCCACATGCAGATCAGGAAACAAAGGAACAAGAAGATGGGTTTCACGCATAAAACTAACTTCTGCTGCATCCATCTCCCAAAACCAAGCAAGAAGGAATGATTCTACATCCTCCATCTCATGATTGAGTTCAACACGGATCACCAAAAGCTTCGCATGACAAGCAGAAATGATGAACATATCCACAAGTGGCTAGAATCTCATGGAGAAGCAGATTATAAACTTAGAGATGACTTCTTTCGCATACAAAGGGACATTGCGACAATCATCATGAAAGAAGTCGCCGATGAGAAGGGCATGTTCCACCACGGCCCTATATCACAAGCTGACGTCCGAACTCACATAGGCATGCAACATCAAGACCTCATGCCGTTCAAGAAGCTAGGGTCCATCCTCAATGATATGGAAGGATGGAACTTCTGGTGATTTACGATGCCGATGATGATCATATGTGTCGGTTGAACTTGTATACTTCCTGTAGTGATGAAACTATGTGATGTCCACGGTCCCTGCCGAACTTGCGTAACACTACTTTGTTTGTTTGGGTACGTTGACCTGCGTACCTCTAATTAATTAGTTTGCGCATTGTATGTTGCATCTAGTTGCTAATTAACCCTTTATTTTTCGTGTTGCTCTAATATATTTTGTTGCATATGATTGTACATCCTCTTGATGAACATGCATCTCTAACAGGTACCTAGTTTCTTGATGGCAAGATGGCGGTGCTATGTCGTGTACAAAGGGAAGGTTCCCGGGGGTGTACAACGAGTGGCCTGAGTGTCAGGCGCAAGTAAATGGGGTCTCGAGCGCCAGCCATAAAGGCTTCAAAAGCAGACAAGAAGGAGAAGCTAGTTACTTGAGGTTCACGCTAGCGCGAGAGAGGACTCGTAACCGCTGCCTCATGTACTTCATAGTTCCGCTCTCACTCATACTGATAGCACTTCTCGCGTATACCATTGTTTAGATGGATGACGTTGTAGCTGCAAGTATTCGAGACTTGCATGTATCGCTATTTTCGAGATGATGACGAGATACCACTTTGTATTGGATGATGATTATGATGAGACTATTTGTATGTATATGCTATGATTACATTTGTGGTCTCGCAGCCATTTGTATGTGTATCATGATGACATTTGTATCTGCTAAAGATTCTTGTATAAAGCCTATTCAAATACAAAACAAATATGCACAAAAAACTACTAAAATTAGCAGTAGCGAGTGGAGAAAAGTTAGTAGCAGCGCCACAGTAGCAGTAGCGCGTCCAGGCAAAGCGCGCTAGCACTATTAGCAGTAGCGAGCTTCCACGAGGCGCGCTGCTGCTACACTTGTATAGCAGTAGCACCGGTGAGCACGCGCTACTGCTACGGGTTAGCTGTAGCGCCTTATTAGTAGCGCCGGTCACCGCGCTACTGATATACCTAGAACCCGCGCTGCTGCTAGCCTTTTCCCTAGAAGTGCTAGGTTGTTTTATATCCATTTATATGCTATTTTATATGATTTTTGGGACTAACCTATTAACCTATAGCCTAGTGCCAGTTTCTGTTTTTTCCTTGTTTTTGAGTATCGCAGAAAAGGAATATCAAACGGAGTCCAATTGACCTGAAAATTTATGGAGATCATTTTTGGACCAGAAGAAGCCCCCGGAGCATCAGAGATGGACCAGAAGAGTCCCGAGGCCACCACGAGGGTGGGGGGCACGCCCTACCCCCCTAGGCGGGCCCCCCGCCTCGTGGACCCTCTTGACTTGTTCTCGATGCCAACGCCTCTTATATATCCCCAAACTTCTAGAAAATAACCTAGATCGGGAGTTCTGCCGCCGCAAGCCTCCGTAGACACCGAAAACCAATCTAGACCCGTTCTGGAACCCTGCCGAAGGGGGGAATCCATCACCGGTGGCCATCTTCATCATCCTGGCACTCTCCATGACGAGGAGGGAGTAGTTCACCCTCGAGGCTGAGGGTATGTACTAGTAGCTATGTGTTTGATCTCTCTCTCTCTCATGTTCTTGATTCGGCACGATCTTGATGTATCGCGAGCTTTGCTATTATAGTTGGATCTTATGATGTTTCTCCCCCTCTACTCTCTTGTAATAGAATGAGTTTCCTTTTGAAGTTATCTTATCAGATTGAGTCTTTAAGGATTTGAGAACACTTGATGTATGTCTTGCATGTGCTTATCTGTGGTGACAATGGGATATTCACGTGATCCACTTGATGTATGTTTTGGTGATCAACTTGCGAGTTCCGTGACCTTGTGAACTTATGCATAGGGGTTGGCACACATTTTCGTCTTGACTCTCCGGTAGAAACTTTGGGGCACTCTTTGGAGTTCTTTGTGTTGGTTGAATAGATGAATCTGAGATTGTGTGATGCATATCGTATAATCATACCCACGGATACTTGAGGTGACATTGGAGTATCTAGGTGACATTAGGGTTTTGGTTGATTGTGTCTTAAGGTGTTATTCTAGTACAAACTCTAGGATAGATCGAATGGAAAGAATAGCTTCATGTTATTTTACTACGGACTCTTGAATAGATCGATAAGAAAGAATAATTTTGAGGTGGTTTCGTACCCTACAATAATCTCTTCGTTTGTTCTCCGCTATTAGTGACTTTGGAGTGACTCTTTGTTGCATGTTGAGGGATTGTTATATGATCTAATTATGTTATTATTGTTGAGAGAACTTGCACTAGTGAAAGTATGAACCCTAGGCCTTGTTTCAACGCATTGCAATACCGTTTTCACTCACTTTTATCATTAGTTACCTTGCTGTTTTTATATTTTCATATTACAAAAACCTATATCTACCATCCATATTGCACTTGAATCACCATCTCTTCGCCGAATTAGTGCACCTATACAATTTACCATTGTATTGGGTGTGTTGGGGACACAAGAGACTCTTTGTTATTTGGTTGCAGGGTTGTTTGAGAGAGACCATCTTCATCCTACGTGTCCCACGGATTGATAAACCTTAGGTCATCCACTTGAGGGAAAATTGCTACTGTCCTACAAACCTCTGCATTTGGAGGCCCAACAACATCTACAAGAAGAAGGTTGTGTATTAGAAATCAATGACTAATACTTCGTTCTCTGGAACAATGGAGCAAGCCACAGACTTATTGGAAATAATACATACTGATGTATACGATCTGATGAGTGTTGATCCTCGCGGCGGGTATCATTATTTTCTGACCTTCACAGATGATTTGAGCAGATATGGGTGTATCTACTTGATGAAACATAAGTCTGAAACATTTGAAAAGTTCAAAGAATTTCAGAGTGAAGTGGAAAATCACCATAACAAGAAAATTAAGTTTCTACGATCTGATCGTGGAGGTGAATATTTGAGTTATGAGTTTGGTCTTCATTTGAAACAATGCGGAATAGTTTCGCAACTCACGCCACCTGGAACACCACAGCGTAATGGTATGTATGAACGTCGTAACCGCACTTTATTAGATATGGTGCAATCTATGATGTCTCTTACTGATTTACCGCTATCATTTTGGGGTTATGCTTTAGAGACGGCTGCATTCGCGTTAAATAGGGCACCATCAAAATCCGTTGAGATGACACCATATGAACTGTAGTTTGGCAAGAAACCCAAGTTGTCGTTTCTTAAAGTTTGGGGCTGCGATGCTTATGTGAAAAAGCTTCAACCTGATAAGCCCGAACCCAAATCGGAGAAATGTGTCTTCATAGGATACCCAAAGGAGACTGTTGGGTACTCCTTCTATCATAGATCCGAAGGCAAGATATTCATTGCTAAGAATGGATCCTTTCTAGAGAAGGAGTTTCTCTCGAAAGAAGTGAGTGGGAGGAAAGTAGAACTTGATGAGGTAACTGTACCTTCTCCCTTGTTGGAAAGTAGTTCATCACAAAAATTAGTTGCAGTGATTCCTATAACAATTATTGAGGAAGCTAATGATGATGATCATGAAACTTCTGATCAAGTTACTACCGAACCTCGTAGGTCAACCAGAATAAGATCCGCACCAAAGTGGTACGGTAATCCTGTTCTAGAGGTCATGTTACTTGACCATGACGAACCTACGAACTATGAGGAAGCGATGATGAGCCTAGATTTCACAAAATGGCCTGAGGCCATGAAATCTGAGATGGGATCCATGTATCAGAACAAAGTATGGACTTTGCTTGACTTGCCCGATGATCGGCATGCAATAGAGAATGAATGGATTTTCAAGAAGAAGACTGACGCTACGGTAATGTTACTTTCTACAAAGCTCGACTTGTTGCAAAAATTTTCGACAAGTTCAAGGAGTTGACTATGATGAGACCTTCTCACCCGTTGCGATGCTTAAGTTTGTCGGAATCATGTTAGCAATTGCCGCATTTTATGATTATGAAATTTGACAAATGGATGTCAAAACCGCATTCCTTAATGGATATCTCAAAAAGAGTTGTATATGATGCAACCAGAAGGTTTTGTCGATCCTAAAGGTGCTAACAAAGTGTGCAAGCTCTAGCGATCCATTTATGGACTGCTGCAAGCCTCTTAGAGGTGGAATATATGCTTTGATAGTGTGATAAAAGCATATGGTTTTATACAGACTTTTGGAGAAGCCTGTATTTACAAGAAAGTGAGTGGGAGCTCTGAAGCATTTCTGATATTATGTGTGGATGACATATTGTTGATCGGAAATGATACTGAATTTCTGAATAGCATAAAAGGATACTTGAATAAGAATTTTTGAATGAAAGACCTCGATGAAGCTGCATATATATTAGGCATCAAGATCTATAGAGATAGATCAAGACACTTAATTGGACTTTCACAAAGCACATACCTTGATAAGGTTCTGAAGAAGTTCAAAATGGATCAGGCAAAGAAAGGGTTCTTGCCTGTGTTACAAGGTGTGAAGTTGAGTCAGACTCAATGCCCGACCACTGCAGAAGATAGAGAGAAAATGAAAAGTCATTCCCTATGCTTCAGCCGTAGGTGCTATCATGTATGCAATGTTGTGTACCAGACCTAATGTGTGCCTTGTTATTAGTTTAGCAGGGAGGTACCAAAGTAATCCAGGAGTGGATCACTGGACAGCGGTCAAGAATATCCTGAAATACCAGAAAAGGACTAAGGATATGTTTCTCGTTTATGGAGGTGACAAAGAGCTTGTTGTAAATGGTTACATCGATGCAAGCTTCAACACCGATCCAGATGACTCAAGTCACTGCTACCTCTTGAGAACTGCGTTGGTTTTCCCTTGAAGAGGAAAGGGTGATGCAGCAAATTAGCATAAGTATTTCCCTCAGTTTTTGAGAACCAAGGTATCAATCCAGTAGGAGACTACACGCAAGTCCCTTGTACCTGCACAAACAAATAAGAACCTCGCAACCAACGCGATAAAGGGGTTGTCAATCCCTTCACGGTCACTTACGAGAGTGAGATCTGCTAGAGATAATAATATTAAGATAAATATTTTTGGTATTTTTATGATATAGATTGGAATATAAAGATTCCAAAATAAACGGTGCCAGAAATAGCTAGTTGACGGAAGATTAATATAATAGAGAATAGACCCGGGGGCCATAGGTTTCACTAGTGGCTTCTCTCAACATAGCATAAGTATTACGGTGGGTGAACAAATTACTGTCGAGCAATTGATAGAAAAGTGCATAATTATGAGAATATCTAGGCATGATCATGTATATAGGCATCACATCTATGACAAGTAGACCGAAACGATTCTGCATCTACTACTATTACTCCACACATCGACCGCTATCCACCATGCATCTAGAGTATTAAGTTCATAAGAACATAATAACGCATTAGGCAAGATGACATGATGTAGAGGGATAAACTCAAGCAATATGATATAAACCCAATCTTTTTTTATCCTCGATGGAAACAATACAATACGTGCCTTGTTGCCCCTGCTGTCACTCGGAAAGGACACCGCAAGATTGAACCCAAAGCTAAGCACTTCTCCCATTGCAAGAAAGACCAATCTAGTAGGCTAAACCAAGCTGATAATTCGAGAGACTTGCAAAGATAACCAATCATACATAAAAGATTTCAGAGAAGAATCAAATATTTTTCATAGATAAACTTGATCATAAACCCACAATTCATCGGATCTCGACAAACACACCGCAAAAAGAGTTACATAGAATAGATCTCCAAGAAGATCGAGGAGAACTTTGTATTGAGATCCAAAGAGAGAGAAGAAGCCATCTAGCTAGTAACTATGGACCCGAAGGTCTGTGGTAAACTACTCACACATCATCGAAGAGGCCATGGTGTTGATGTAGAAGCCCTCCGTGATTGATTCCTCCTCCGGCGGAGCTCCGGAAAAGGCCCCAAGATGGGATCTCTTGGGTACTGTTGGGGATATTACTACTAGGCGTAAACCGGCCTATCTGGGCCGGATTAGCTTCATCAGTAGTTAAGCATGTTAAAGCCCATGAAGGTAGATGAGGGCTCAAGACCCATAATCGGTTGAGAGCCCGTAGCCGTAAACCGGCGTCAATATGTAACTTGTATTGTAAGTTAGGAATAAGTAGAGACCAAACCGGACACATCTATGAGCCGGTGTTGGGACTCTGTAAACCGACGGGTGTCACCCATGTATATAAGGGGACGACCCGGCTGCGGTTCAGGAACGACAGACAACAACTCGAGACATAGGCGAAGCTTATTGCTCCCTAGTCATCGAAACACCCATCAATTCCATCACAACTAGACGTAGGCTTTTACCTTCATTGAAGGGGCCGAACTAGTATAAACTCTCTTGCGTCCTTGTGTCCGCTTTAACCCCTTCAATCTAACCCGTCGCGATGGCTCCACGACTAAGTCCTTTCTCTAGGACAACTGTCGTGACAAAACCACGACAGTTGGCGCCCACCGTGGGGCTATCGCACGATGGTTTCCGGTTCTTGGAGGGCCGCTTTGAAGGACTCAAGGGCTACGCTGTAGGCCGGATGACTAAGAGTCGTCGCGGCAAACTCTACATCGATGACGTAGGCTGGGGCCCCGAGGCCGGCTCAATTGAGTACGGATATCGGGTCCCCTTTGGTAGCATTCACGTTTTCATTGGCAAGATCGGTGAACCGGGCCCTGAGCCGGACATCTGCACCGACCTCGTCGAGATGGCTCAGCGTGCGCGATCCGCCCGGATTAAACTGGCCATGAAGCGTGCCTTCGTGGGAATGATCCATGGAGGGAGTTATGAGGATGGATCGGAGCTTCGCGGGGCAACTACCGTTTGTTCCGGTGACGACTTTTTGACTGGAGAAACCAAATCTCTTTATCAGCTACAAGATGGCCGGATTGAGAGCTGTTCCGATGGTGACAGTATTCCGGAGCCCTTTGATCTGCCTAACCGGGTTGTAATATTCATGACCGGAACACAAGCAGCGCTTCACTCTTCAACAACCGCGGCAATGATCTCCGGTTCAGCAGCGACAACGGCTGCCGGGGCAGGAGGCCCCGTGCGCCCGCCGGCTCAGGTTCTATCAGAACTATTTGATGCGTTGGCCGTGCTTATGGCAGAAGTTAATCCGCCAGATCAGGACGCTCACAACACGGAGATTGCAAAGATAAAGGAACAAATCACCCAGGCCAAAACAGATCTAGCGGCTGAGGACACCAGGATGGCCGCAGAGTGGGCCGCTTTAGACGCACAGGCCTACAAGCTTATGTTGGACCAGAGTGCGTCGCATGAAGTTATGAGGAGGAAGCACCGGTCCCGCTTACCTCCGGTTTTCGAGGCCAGAGACCTTTTCAACACTCCAGGACCAGGAACCAGCAATCTGCTGGAGGGGAACCGGGCAGAAGCCCCTGGGACCGGTGCACCGGTTCAGCCCCGTCAGATGGACCCGCCTCGTCAAAACACCGTTATACCTCAGGATGCTTTAACACCTCCGGGTCACTACTCCAACCCAATGGACAATCTTGTTGCCGTTGCTGCACGACTGGAAGCCATTCCAGTTGAGGGTGACTCGCCGCAGGCAGTGGAGACGCGACGGGTCAAGGAACTTCTGAGGATAGCTTTGGCCCAATAGGAAGTGTACTCATACAGCCGCGACCGGATCCACTCGACCCCCCGTGTAAGCCGGAGTTATAGCAGACATATGGATGAACCAGTAGTGTCAAGTAATGAACGACGTGGATCACCCCATGGTAACAACCCGACGGGTGGAGCTGATGATGCTCAGGAAGTGGTGAACCGGGCCCGAGCGCGCAGGGAGGCCGAGTTAGCCGCACTGCATCAGGCTCGGCAGCTCACGCCGGTTCGTCCAACCAGTTCGATCGAACCTGGTGTTACTTCTAGTTCTTTGGGGGTGCCTTGCCTCGTCCCTGCTTGACGCAACGTGTGCCTGCCCAAGGATTTCAAAGGCCCACGCAAGGTACCAAATTATACGGCGGATCAACCACCAGAGACATGGGTAGAGAGCTATGAGATGGCCATGGAGATGCTTGATGTGGATGATACGGCGTGTGCGAAATACTTCACCATGATGCTTGAAGGAACGACCCGTACTTGGTTAAAAGGCTTGCCCGCTAATTCTATCAGCTCATGGGCCCAATTACGAGCCCGGTTTATCAACAATTTCAAGGATACCTGTAAACAGCCTATGTCGATAGTGGACTTAGCCGCATGCGTCCAGGAGTAAGGAGAGTCAACAACTCATTGGGTGCGCCGGGTTTCACAAGTGTTGCACTCCTCAGACCGCATCAACGCTGACACCGCAGTATTAACCCTAGAAGGCAACTGCCGGTTTGGGCCCCTGAAGTTGAAATTGGGACGGATGAAGCGTCATTGCACCGACATGGGGACCCTCATGGCCGCTTTGGTAAAATATGCTGACTCTGATAGTACCAAGGATCCCGAATCTGATGATGACAAGACAGGGAAGGGGAAGAAGAACAGCAGCTCCAAAGGTCAGCAGCATCACTGGGTAGGCAATGACGGAGGAGGCAAGCGTAAAGCGGATGGCAACATGGATTTTGTGGCTAATACCAACGTACAGGACAATGGCCAGCGGCGCAAGGGTAGGCCGAAAAATCGTAGTGGAGCACCCAACCCCAACCCAAACCGCCTGAACTATCTGCTAAGCCAGCCCTGTCCAAAACATGGGACGAAGGAGGAGCCAGCAAACCACCTTTGGAAGGATTGCTTTATTATGCAGGAGTTCAAGAATTCTAATAATTTCCGGTATGATCACGGATCTGGCGGTGGCTTAGGGTCCGGGCCAGGTTACGGTGGAGGAAGTTCCGGTTCAGGATTTAATGGTAATCCGGGCGGACATAATGGTCAAAATAGTCAGAACAACCAGGGTGGTTACAACCAACAACAGCAACAGTCAGGTTACCAAAGCAACCCAAAGCAGTTGAGTAGTGGGCAGTACCATGTCTTTACCACTAGCTTGGACAAGCGAGACCGGAAGGTTCAGAGGCGGGCAGTCAACTCTGTTGGACTGGCCACACCCCGTTATCTACGTTGGCCTGAATAGCCAATCATATGGAGCAGAGAGGATCACCCACTCCAGATCAATAATCCGGGTCAGTTGGCTCTGGTGGTGGCGCCTCAGGTGGGAGGTTATAAGTTCACCAAGGTTCTCATGGATGGAGGGAGCAGCATTAACATCCTATACTATGAGACCTTCCGTCGTATGGGACTAACAGATAAGAATCTCAAACCGTCCAATACAGTATTCCACGGTGTAGTGCCTGGCAGATCAGCATATCCCGTTGGTAAGATAGCTCTTGAAGTGGCCTTTGGGGATGATCATGATTCCATGTCAGAGACATTAACGTTTGAAGTGGTGAAAATCCAAAGTCCATATCATGCCCTGTTTGGGCGTCCGGCATACGCCAAGTTTATGGCTCGACCCTGTTATGTGTATTTGCAGCTTAAGATGCCGGGTCACAAGGGGACAATAACGGTTCACGGAAGCCGCAAAATCGCTTTGGAATGCGAGGAAGGAGATGCGGCTTATGCAGAGTCGGTTTGTGCCACCGAGGAGTTGAAGTACTATAAAGACAATGTTGATCCGGCGGACATGACTCCATTGAAGAAGCCAACTACGGAGCATGATCCGGCCCTGAAGTTCAAATCGGCAGCAGAAACTAAGCTTGTTGACTTCGTACCTGGCGATTCGTCCAAGCAGTTCAGCATTAGTGCTAACTTGGATCCGAAATAGGAAAGCGCGCTCATCGAGTTCATCCGTGAGAATCGGGACATTTTTGCATGGAAACCCTCTGACATGCCAGGTGTACCGAGGCAACTCGCTGAGCACACACTTAATGTGGATCCTAAATACAAACCGGTGAAACAGTTCCTCCACCGGTTTAACGAAGAAAGACGCAAGGCGATTGGAGAAGAGGTAGCCAGGCTCTTAGCAGCTGGTTTTATTGTTGAAGTTTTTCACCCTGAGTGGCTTGCCAATCCGGTGCTAGTCCTTAAGAAGAACGACACCTAGCGTATGTGTGTGGATTACACAGATCTTAATAAGGCTTGTCCAACAGATCCTTTTGCCCTCCCCCGTATTGATCAAATCATTGATGCTACGGTGGGTTGTGAGCGTTTAAGTTTTTTGGATGCATATTCTGGCTATCATCAGATCAAAATGGCAGTTAAGGACCAGGAGAAGACGACATTCATAACTCCCTTTGGAGCCTTCTGCTATGTGTCTATGCCCTTTGGGCTCAAAAGTGCCCAGGCAACTTATCAACGGTGTGTACAAAATTGTCTTCACAAGCAGATTGGCCGTAATGTACATGCTTACGTGGATGATATCGTGGTTAAATCCAGGGAGAAGGAGACTCTGGTTGATGATTTGAAGGAAACCTTTGATAACCTAAGGACGTAGAAGATGATGCTTAATCCGGGCAAGTGTGTCTTTGGTGTACCGGCGGGCAAGTTATTGGGTTTTCTGGTGTCCAACAGGGAAATTGAGGCTAATCCGGAGAAGATCACAACCATCACCTCCCTGGCTAAACCGAGGTGTATCAATGATGTTCAACGCCTGGTAGGCCGGATTGCCGCGTTAAGCCGGTTTATCAGCCGCCTTGGTGAGAAGGCGATCCCTTTGTATCAGATGTTGAAGAAGATGGATCAGTTCGTCTGGAGTTCTGCTGGTGATGAAGCATTTGAGGACTTAAAGCGGCAATTGGCCAATCCGCCTGTGCTCGCCGCTCCCATTGACAAGGAGCCGTTACTGCTATATGTTGCTGCTAATGCTTGTGCGGTCAGCGTGGCTATTGTGGTGGAACGAAAGGAGGCAGGTAAGGAGCATCCGGTTCAATGTCCGGTCTATTATATCAGCGAGGTACTCATTGAGTCCAAGCAAAAGTATCCACATTGGCAGAAGCTGGTGTACAGAGTTTTTATGGCAAGCCGAAAGCTTAAGCAATACTTACAAGGGCACCCAATTACGGTGGTCAGTTCTGCTCCTTTGGGAGATATCATCCAGAACCGGGAAGCAACTAGCCGGATTGCAAAGTGGGCTATAGAGCTGGGGCCGTACGGTTTGAAATATGTGCCTCGGACAGCGGTTAAGTCTCAAGCACTTGTTGATTTCATCAATGATTGGACGGAAATGCAAGCACCTGAAGAAAAGCTGGATCATATGTTTTGGACCATCCATTTTGACGGATCCAGGCAGTTGGAAGGCTCGGGGGCTGGAGTCGTATTAACTTCCCCACGAGGTGATAAGTTTTGTTATGTTCTTCGCTTAATGTTCCCTTGTACTAACAATGCAGCTGAGTATGAAGCCTTGCTCCATGGTCTTCGGATGGCTAAAGAGATGAATCTAAGTCGAGTTAAGTGCTTCGGTGATTCGGACCTTGTGGCTCAGCAAGTGTCTGGCACTTGGGACTCCAAGGACCCACTCATGGAAGCATATCGTCGTGAGGTGGATATTGTTGCAGGTTATTTCAGAGGCTATCAGGTGGACCATGTGGACCGGCGGAAAAATGAAGCGGCGGACGCTTTAAGCCGGCTGGGCTCTCAGCGCAAACCGGTCCCACCCAATGTTTTTCTGGATGTGCTGCACAACCCGTCGGTGAAGATCCCTGGTGAAGAGGATTTGGCCATTCCTGATCCGGAGGCTCAATTGGTGGCAGTTCTTCATGTTATTCCGGATTGGACGCTTCCTTACCTGGCGTACAAGAACCGGGGCGAGTTGCCAGAAGATGAGATTCTGGCCCGGCAGATAATCCGGCGATCCAAGTCCATGGCTGTCATCAACGGTGAGTTGCATCATTGCAGTGTATCAGGAGCTTTTCAACGTTGCGTGTCTCCTGAAGAAGGCCGTGAAATTTTGCGTGAGATCCACGAAGGAGATTGTGGTCACCACGCCGGTTCAAAGTCTCTGGTGGCTAAAGCGTTTCGCCATGGTTTCTATTGGTTAACTGCTCATGCTGATGCGAAGGATCTGGTCAGACGATGTGATGGTTGCCAAAGATTTTCAAGACGTGCTCATGTACCGGCTCAAGAATTGAGGATGATTCCAATTACTTGGCCGTTTGCGACTTGGGGGCTGGATATGGTTGGGCCTTTCAAAAGGTCCAAAGATAAGAAGACCCACCTCCTGGTGGCGGTGGACAAGTTTACAAAGTGGGTGGAGGCAGAACCTGTTAGCAAGTGTGATGCAGCCACGGCGGTTCAGTTCATCAAAAAGGTGATTTTCCGGTTTGGCTTTCCGCACAGTATTATCACAGATAACGGTACCAATTTGTCCAAAGGTGCTATGAAGGAGTTCTGCGAACGGGAGCACATCCGGCTCGACGTTTCATCAGTGGCACATCCACAGTCCAATGGTCAAGCAGAAAGAGCTAATCAAGAGATCTTGAGAGGCATCAAGTCCTGGCTCATGGTTCCTTTGCAGAGAACGCCGGGTTGTTGGGTAGAAGAATTACCATCTGTGTTATGGAGCATCAATACAACACCCAACAGCTCAACAGGATACACACAGTTCTTCATGGTTTATGGAGCAGAGGCGGTTCTCCCCAGTGACATCCATCATGATTCACCTCGTGTCACGGCTTATATTGAAGTGGACAATGAAACAGCACAGCAAGATGCTTTGAACCGGTTGGATGAAGAGCGTGATATCGCAGCAACCCGATCGGCGATTTACCAGCAGGATCTTCGTCGTTATCACAGTCGCCGAGTCAGAACCAGAACCTTTCAGGAAGGAGATTTGGTGCTTCGGCTCATCCAAGATCAGACTGATATGCATAAGCTATCCCCACCTTGGGAGGGGCCTTTCGTGGTCAGCAAGAATCTGCACAATGGGTCGTACTATCTGATTGATATTCGAGAGCATAAGGACTCACGTACATCAGAGGAGGAGACTAACAGGCCGTGGAATATAGCTCATCTTCGGCCTTACTATACCTGAGCCATTGGCTATACTTATGTACATATTACGACAATGTATATATTTTAATAAACTGGAACCTCAGCTAAAATGGGGTATCTGTTCTTTTACATCATGTGAGGTTACACGGAGTTGCTCTAAAGCGGCCTCCGGTTTACCCCTTGAGTTCGCTTTGCTAAAAGCATCGTGTTATATCACTTGGAGGATTGGTCGTGTCCGAACCAATACCATGCCTCTTGATAGGCGAAAGCCACCAGATCACTTGGGGACTTGGTCATGTCTGAACCAGTCACGCCTCTTGATCGGCCTAAGGCCACAGAATCACTTGGGGGCTTGGTCGAACCCGAACCATGACCACGCCATTTGGTCGGCATAAATGCCACAAGAATCACTTGGGGACCTGGCTAACTAGAACCATAGTTACACCTAACGGGAGCTTGGTCGTGTTTGGCCATGGTTACACCATTTGATCAGCTTAAATAAATCTTTTTTGGTAGTGTTTCATACTTTTCTTTGAAGGTTTTTTTTGCTTTTCATTGTGTTTTTAAACCGACAAAGTTTTTTTAACCAATCAATTGAAGGAACACAGTTCACGTCAATCCGGAGACCATTTGCCCGGTTTGATCCTTGTTGTTAACATCCTCTTATGGAGTAACACAGTGTTTATCACAACCCGGCATGGTTTTATTATAAACCGGCACAATATAGAAGGAGTTATCAGCACTCAAAATTTGGGTTATCACCCTTACTACAAAAAGTTGGTAAAACCAACGATGTGATTCAATGTCACAGGTATGATATATTTCATATTTGATTATACATATATACATGAGTCGTTATTTCCTTCAATAGTGTGGGTTTGCAAAATTCCGCTTCAAGGTTGTCCAAGCCAACTTCACACTCAACGGTGGTAGGTATTATGTACCGCAAAATTTTTGATCATATATACTTAAAATTTTGTTTTGGATGTTTTGACTTTATACATACAGACATCATATTTCGCCTGACGGTACAACCGTGGTGGCACTTAACGAATTTCTTATTTCAGAAAGTATTTTGGAAAGTTCATTACCACAGGAAGAACAAGTTATGCACAAAGGCATATCAACATCAAAGGTATCAGCTAGCCTATTACAAGGCAACATGGTGCCCATAATAACATAATTGTTTTTCACAAAGGAGAGACAGTTTTGAAACCGGCTTCCGGTTTAAGATTGGCCACCAGCCTGGCCTGATAGTTGTGGGTCATCCTGCGCCGCTTCAGCTTCTGTTTCTCTACCCAGTGGCTGGAAATCCACAGTTGTCCAGTCGATCCCCATTAGTGCTTGAAAAACAGCTTCATCATGGATTAGCGAAGACGGGTCAATATCGGGAGCGTAAGTATGCTTACGGATTCGAGGGATCAGGTTTTCCGATTCATGGATTGGTGCAGCTATTCGCTTGTTCTGGCTGTCATATCGGGCTTGATAATGAGACAAATCTGCTTCCTCAGCCAGTTGACAAGCTAGCGGACGTACCTCCCGGTTTATGGCTCGCAAATCCGCTTCACCAAATTCTGACCCGTCTTCCTTCAAGCTGGGATAACCCTGAGCCGCTTCAATAGGATCAAAATCCGGCACCCAGGATTTTGCCCGGATTAAAGCATTGATTGCACCAGTTCGAGCAGCAGTTTTCTTCAGCTCTTCAACCCGGGCAGGAAGCACTGACAGTTTCATCAGAGTATCTTGAATCAAACTGGGCGCCGGTTTGTTATGAGACGCGGTACAGATGATCCGCTGGGCACCAGTATACAATTGTTCAACTAAGGTACAGGCGGCTTTCAATTTCTTCCGCACATCTGACCCCAAGTGACCAATGCGTGTCCCTGAAATACCATAAAGGGTTAATAAACCGGTGACTCTGTAAGAAGGCAGAACCAATTCAGAAGGCAAGCTGGCTTACCAAAGATAGCAGTGGTCATGGCATGAACGTGCCGCTTTATGCTTGTCAGTTCATCTGTCACTGGTTTTGATGCAGCCTCGGCATCCTCTGCTCGTTTGATCAAAGCGGACTTTTCAGTGGCCCAATCCGCTCGTTTCTTCTTGAAGTTCTCCTTAAGTTGTTCCATGGCACTTAAGGCACTGGCTGATTCCTCTTTTGCTTTGGAGGTTTCAGCCTGTTGGGTTTTCAGGTTTTCTTGAAGATCGATGACTTGGTTTTCTTTCGCCTTCAGCTCTGCCTGCAGGCATACAGATATATGTTTCAACAAATCGGTAGAAGGATTCAAGTGCCAACCACATAACAAGTTATGTGCTTAGCACTTGGGGGCTAATGCATATTCGATCTTCATCTTTCAATTGTTTACAAAGTCCCAAGCTCAATACAAGTATTCAACTTGGCACTTGGGGGCTAATGCATATTCGATCTTCATCTTTCAATTGTTTACAAAGTCCCAAGCTCAATACAAGTATTCAACTTGGCACTTGGGGGCTAATGGCTATTTGATCATATGTATTATGATGCGGCAGTTTCAATTACTTAAAGTACCGGTTTAACTACGCTAAGTTGAACCGGCCCTTGGGGACTACATCAGCAAATTTCAAAGCATCAAGATTCATATTATTAAGTCCCGGTTTGAAACAATATTTCAAATCGGCCCTTAGGGGCTAGGAGAGTCAGCAAGAATGAAAGCATACAAGCAGGAAGGAGCATATGGAAGTTACCTCATATTTATCTTTCATCATATTAACCAGACCGGCTTCGTAGTCACGGCTGGTATACAGCCGGTTCAGATAGCCAGAATGGATATCTTGGGCGTTCAGAGCAGAGTAAGCCGTCAGATCAGCGTTCCACGTGCCTTTGCCAAAAGCAGCAAATTCTTCCTTGGCAGAATGTTTGGATAAAGCGACAGGATTGCTTGGTTCAGCATGACCAGTGCCAGTAATGACAACCTCATCATCCTTGGTACCGCCGTTTGCACTAGAGCTGTTGGCTTCTCAGTAGATTTTGCTGGACCGGTGGAGCTTTCAATCCGGATGGAACCTGTGGGCTGTTGGATAGGGCCTGAGGTATCAACATGTCTCTCTTTAGCAATAAGATCATCATCTGGCTGCGGTGGATTGTTGGGAATATCCTCAAAGATAGCCGCTTCAAGAATTACATCTTCTTCGGCCGCTTTGTCCAGGCGGGCCTTCTTGCTTGGCCTAGGTTTGGCCCCGAGAAGACTAACCAAATTAAATATAGCATGTGTTCTAAGGCAATGTACTGCAAACATCACAATAAATATGGCTTACCCAAGCACCGTTTTGAGCGGTGGGAGCTGAGTAGCCGATGACTCGCCAGAAGATGAGTGGGAAACAACCTGATAATCGGAGTCAGACGGATTAAGAGGTTGACGAAAACAGCCCGCTTTAGGACAAGCACTGACAAGCGAATTAGAGACCTCGGAATGACGTTTCCGAACCGGACTGTTCGGTAAACCGGCGGAGGTAACTACCTGGCCGCTGTGCCGGGTGGTGCGGCGAGCTTCGTGTTGTTGAGTCTTCATAAGAAGTTTAGGATCCAAATAAGCAAGAGGATGAGAAAATTTAACTTTCCGGTTTGCCTGACGAATTTTTTGTGAAGGCAAAGTTTCTGAATCGGAAGAGAGAATAATTACCTCTGCAACATCCGCATGGCTGGCTTCGGCATCATCCTGACAAATATCATCATCAATAAGATGCATGAAAAATAAACCAAGTGAGTCAAGCTCTACCTCAAGGTCCGGATTATCCACCTCGTCATCAGGGGCCGGATTAGAAGATGCAGTGGTTCTTTTCCGGTGGGCAGTCTTCTTCACAGCTTTAGTTTTTTGCCGGGTTGCTCTTTCCAGTTTATCTGTTTTCTCTGGTTTCTCCTGTGGCAGCTTTTTGCTCCAAAACGGATCATCGCCCTGATTATGCAGACACTGATATTAAAACAATGACCAGACATATCAATAACAGGTTCAGCAAAGAGAAAAATCAAAGTCTTACAGCTGGCGGTTTGTTGGTGGCACAGAAGGGAAGCAGGCCGGTTCTAGCGCAGATGTGTTCCGGTTCATTCAGTATCTTACGCACAGCCTCTGTGATTTCTTCACCAGAGAGCTGGAGTCTTGAATGTCGCAGTGGGTCATCCACACTATCAGTATATTCGCACATCAAACCGGAGCGCTGACTAAGGGGCAGTATGCTCCATGATATCCAACAGCGAGCAAGGTCAACCCCTGTTAAACCGTTGGCCATAAAGGCTCTGAGCTTTGACAGCTGGGGAGCATATTTGCTTCTCTCCTGAGCAGTCAATCTTTGAGGAAAAGGATGGGTATTGCTGAGCCGCTCCGGACGAAACCCAGGCAAGGGATTCTCACCAGCAGGGGAGGTGTCTTTGCAGTAGAACCATGTCTGATTCCACTCCTTGGGGTGACTGTGCAGCTTGGCGTGAGGGTATGTGACCTCTTTCCTTTTTTGAATCGCCATGCCACCCAATTCCGTATTAGAGCCATCAGTAAACTCAGTACGGCGGTTTAGATGGAAAAGATCTCTGAATAATTCTACTGTGGGCTCCTCTTGAAAGAACACCTCACAGAGCACTTGGAAGTGGCACATATTTGTAACAGAGTTGGGGCCAGTGTCTTGCGGATGGAGTTGAAAATCAGCCAGAACATCCCGGTAAAATTTAGAACCGGGCGGTTTAAAGCCCCGGGCTAAGTGGTCTATGAAAACAACAACCTCTCCTTCTCGAGGTGTGGGGGGGCATTCTTTGCCAGGAGCCCTCCAATGGAGGGTGTCTTTGCTGCCCAAGGCGCCAATAAGGACTAAATCCTCTAGTTGATCCTCTGTGACGCGGGAAGGGACCCAATTGCACTCATATACTTGCTTGGCCATGACGGAATCTACAAGGTAGAAGATACCGGTTCAAAAATACATTTGATCAAGGTATGTTGGTATGGGCACTGTTAAACCGGAGGCAGAACTATCTGAACCGGAGTTTCATGAAGCAACCAATATCTGGCGGTTCAACAAGGGGACTAATGGTATATATCAGTTTGTAAAATTCTTCTACAAAGTTAAACCGCCGGATCTAAGCATTGAACAATCAAGACTGCAGATGAGTAAGTACGCAAAAACAGATTTCACAACATTATGCTACAGCTTTGGATCTGGAACATGTTTATAAAGGAGATAAATATTCAAGGCCCAAAAGGAGCAGTACCGAATCAATAAGCAAAGGTATGGATAAGATCTATGCTCTTAGTATGCCGGACAGTGAAAACGGAGGATAAAAACTATCGCTACACAGAGCGAAGATACACAGACTCGTCTAAGGATCTATCATATGAACAAGAAGCAAGCGATGAACACGGGAAGAACAGGGAAACCCTAGAACAGATCTATGATGGAAAGGATAGAAGACTTACTGGGGCTGAGGAAGAAGCGGAAGGTCGCCGCGGTGCTCTGGTGCGTTCAGGGTGATGCAGCGGCCAAGGTTGGTGCAGAGGTCGACGGCGGCGGCGGAGCTCCGAAGACTGGGCGACGCGAGGAAGAGGAAGCAGAAGGGCACGAAGGGGAAAAAAGGAATGACCCTTCGGTCCTATTTATAAAGCAAGGGACATGGGTCAGGCGCGAAAATCAAGGAGCCGCAAGTTTGGAAACAGAGCGGTCGCCTCGATTATCGCGGATCTATTAAACAAGAAGGTATCACGGATAGTTTCTTTATGATAGATGACGTCATGCCGATTTACAGCAATCAGAGAAGATGACATCACGGCGGTTCACCAAACTACAAGAAGATGTTGAAAATGAAGTTTTTGCTAAGGATTGTCATGAACCTGTTCAAATCAATCTGGGGCCTAATGTTGGGGATATTACTACTGGGCGTAAACCGGCCTATCTGGGTCGGATTAGCTTCATCAGTAGTTAAGCATGTTAAAGCCCATGAAGGTAGATGAGGGCTCAAGACCCATAATCGGTTGAGAGCCCGTAGCCGTAAACCGGCGTCAATATGTAACTTGTATTGTAAGTTAGGAATAAGTAGAGACCAAACCGGACACATCTATGAGCCGGTGTTGGGACGCTGTAAACCGACAGGCGTCACCCATGTATATAAGGGGACGACCCGGCGGCGGTTCAGGAACGATAGACAACAACTCGAGACATAGGCGAAGCTTATTGCTCCCTAGTCATCGAAACACACATCAATTCCATCACAACTAGACGTAGGCTTTTACCTTCATTGAAGGGGCCGAACTAGTATAAACTCTCTTGCATCCTTGTGTCCGCTTTAACCCCTTCAAGCTAACCCGTCGCGATGGCTCCACGACTAAGTCCTTTCTCTAGGACAACTGTCGTGAAAAAACCACGACAGGTACCGAAGGTTGCGGCGGTGGAAATAGGGTTTCGTGGTGCTCCTAGATGTTTTCAGGGTATGTGGATATATATAGGAGGAAGAAGTAGGTCGGTGGAGCTACGAGGGGCCCATGAGGGTGGGGGCGCGCCCAGGGGGGCAGGCGCGCCTCCCTGCCTTGTGGCCTCCTCGTTGATTTCTTGACGTCCACTTCAAGTCCCCTGGATCACGTTTGTTCCAAAAATATCTCTCTCGAAGGTTTCATTCTGTTTGATATTCCTTTTCTATGAAACACTGAAATAGGAAAAAAATAGCAATTTGCACTGGGCCTTGGGTTAGTAGGTTAGTCCCAAAAATAATATAAAAGTGTATAAATAAGCCCATTAACATCCAAAACAGATAATATAATAGCATGGAACATTCAAAAACTATAGATACGTTGGAGACGTATCAAGCATCCCCAAGCTTAATTCCTGCTCGTCCTCGAGTAGGTAAATGATAAAAACAAATTTTTTAATGTGGAATGCTACCTAGCATAATTCTCAATGTAATTTTCTTTATTGTGGCATGAATGTTCAGATCCGAAAGATTCAAGAAAAAAGTTTAATATTGACATAAAAATAATAATACTTCAAGCATACTAACTAAGCAATCATGTCTTCTCAAAATAACATGGCAAAAGAAAGTTCATCCCTACAAAATCATATAGTTTGGTCATGCTCCATTTTCGTCACGCAAGAATGCTCTCATCATGCACAACCCCGATGACAAGCCAAGCAATTGTTTCATACTTTAGTAATCTCAAACTTTTTTAGCTTCACGCAATACATGAGCGTGAGCCATGGACATAGCACTATGGTGGAATACAATAATGATAGGGGGTTATGTGGAGAAGACAAAAAAGGAGAAAGTCTCACATCGATGCGGCTTATCAATGGGCTAGGGAGATGCCCATCAATTGATGTCAATGCAAGGAGTAGGGTTTGCCATGCAACGGATGCACTAGAGCTATAAATGTGTGAAAGCTCAACAAAAGAAACTAAGTGGGTGTGCATCCAACTTGCTTGCTCACGAAGACCTAGGGCATTTGAGGAATCCCATTGTTGGAATACACAAGCCAAGTTCTATAATAAAAAATTCCCACTAGTCTATGAAAGTGACAAAACAAGAGACTCTCTATCATAAAGATCATGGTGCTACTTTAAAGAACAAGTGTGGAAAAAGGATAGTAGCATTGCCCCTTTTTATTTCTTTTTTGGGCCTTTTTTATTTGGCCTTTCTCTTTTTCTGGGACAATGCTCTATTAATGATGATCACCACACTTCTATTTATTTACACCTCAATGATTACAAGTCGATACTAGAACAAAATATGACTCTATATGAATGCCTCCGATGGTGTACTCATACGTCTCCAACGTATCTATAATTTTTGATTGTTCCATGCTATATTATATTCTTTTTTGGACATTATTGGGCTTTATTATACACTTTTATATTATTTTTGGGACTAACTTATTAACCGGAGGCCCAGCCCATAATTGCTGTTTTTTTGCCTATTTCAGAGTTTCGCAGAAAAAGAATATCAAACGGAGTCCAAACGGAATGAAACCTTTGGGAACGTGATTTTTGGAACGAATGTGATTCAGAGGACTTGGACCCTATGTCAAGAAATCTACCAGGAAGGCACGAGGTAGGGGGCGCGCCTACCCCCCAAGCGCGCCTACCCCCCAGGCGCGCCCTCCACCCTTGTGGGGCCCACGTAGCTCCACCGACGTACTTCTTCCTCCTATATATACCTACGTACCCCCAAACTACCAGATACAGAGCCAAAAACCGAATTCCACCGCCGCAACCTTCTGTACCCGTGAGATCCCATCTTGGGGCCTTTTTCGGAGCTCCGCCGGAGGGGGCATCGATCACAAAGGGCTTCTACATCAACACCATAGCCTCTCCGATGATGTGTGAGTAGTTTACCTCAGACCTTCGGGTCCATAGTTATTAGCTAGATGGCTTCTTCTCTCTCTTTGGATCTCAATACAAAGTTCTCCATGATTCTCGTGGAGATCTATTTGAGGTAATCTTCTTTTGCGGTGTGTTTGTTGAGACCGATGAATTGTGGGTTTATGATCATGTTCATCTATGAACAATATTTGAATCTTCTCTGAATTCTTTTATGTATGATTGGTTATCTTCGCAAGTCTCTTCAAATTATCAGTTTGGTTTGGCCTACAAGATTGATCTTTCTTGCAATGGGAGAAGTGCTTAGCTTTGGGTTCAATCTTGTGGTGTCCTTTCCCAGTGACAGTAGGGGCAGCAAGGCACGTATTGTATTGTTGCCATCGAGGATAACAAGATGGGGTTTATATCATATTGCATGAGTTTACCCCTCGACATCATGTCATCTTACTTAAAGCGTTACCCTGTCCTTTTGAACTTAATACTCTAGATGCATGCTAGATATAGCGGTCGATGCATGGAGTAATAGTAGTAAATGCAGGCAGGAGTCGGTCTACTTGTCGCGGACATGATGCCTATATACATGATCATACCTAGATATTCTCATAACTATGCTCAATTCTGTGAATTGCTCAACAGTAATTTGTTTACCCACCGTAATACTTATGCTCTTGAGAGAAGCCACTAGTGAAACCTATGGCCCCTGGGTCTCTTTTCCATCATATTAATCTCCGGTCAACAAGCTATTTCTGGCACTATTTATTTTGCTGTCTTTACTTTGCATCTTTAAGGTAAAAATACCAAAAATATTATCTTATCATATCTATCAGATCTCACTTTCGTAAGTGACCGTGAAGGGATTGCCAACCCCTTTATTGCGTTGGTTGCGAGGATTTTATTTGTTTGTGTAGGTTAGAGGGACTCGTGCGTGGCCTCCTACTGGATTGATACCTTGGTTCTCAAAAACCAAGGGAAATACTTATGCTGCTTTACTGCATCATCCTTTCCTCTTCAAGGGAAAACCAACGCAGTGCTCAAGAGGTAGCAAGAAGGATTTCTGGCCTCGTTGCCGGTGAGTCTACGCAAAAGTCAACATACCAAGTACCCATCACAAATCCTTATCTCCCGCATTACATTATTTTCCATTTTCCTCTCGTTTTCCTCTCCCCCCACTTCACCCTTGCTGTTTTATTCGCCCTCTCTCTTTTCCGTTCGCCTCTTTTTCGCTCGCTTCTTGTTTGCTTGTGTGTTGGATTGCTTGCTTGTCACGATGGCTCAAGATAATACCAAATTGTGTGACTTTACTAATACAAACAACAATGATTTCCTTAGCACTCCGATTCCTCCTCTTACCGATAGTGAATCTTGTGAAATTAATGCTGCTTTATTGAATCTTGTCATGTGAGATCAATTCGCCGGCCTTCCAGTGAAGATGCTGCTACCCATCTAAATAGCTTCGTTGATTTGTGTGATATGCAAAAGAAGAAAGATGTGGACAATGATATTGTTAAATTGAAGCTATTTCCTTTTTCGCTTAGAGATCGTGCTAAAGCTTGGTTTTCGTCTTTGCCTAAAAATAGTATTGATTCTTGGAATAAGTGCAAAGATGCTTTTATCTCTAAGTATTTTCCTCCCGCTTAGATCATCTCTCTTAGAAACGATATCATGAATTTTAAGCAACTTGATCATGAAAATGTTGCACAAGCTTGGGAGAGGATGAAATCAATGATTGATGACCCATAAGTATGGGGGATCTATCTAGTCCTTTTGATAAGTAAGAGTGTCGAACCCAACGAGGAGCAGAAGGAAATGATAAGCGGTTTTCAGCAAGGTATTCTCTGCAAGTACTGAAATAAGTGGTAACAGATAGTTTTGTGATAGGATAAGTTGTAACGAGAAACAAGTAACAAAAGTAAATAAAGTGCAGCAAGATGGCCCAATCCTTTTGTAGCAAAGGACAAGCCATAACAAACTCTTATAATAGGAAAAGCGCTCCCGAGGACACATGGGAATATCATCAAACTAGTTTTCATCACGTTCATATGATTCGCGTTCGATACTTTGATACTTTGATATGTGAGTGGACCGGTGCTTGGGTGTTGTTCTTACTTGAACAAGCATCCCACTTATGATTAACCTCTATTGCAAGCATCTGCAACTACAACAAAAGTATTAAGGTAAACCTAACCATAGCATGAAACATATGGATCCAAATCAGCCCCTTACGAAGCAACGCATAAACTAGGGTTTAAGCTTCTGTCACTCTAGCAACCCATCATCTACTTATTACTTCCCAATGCCTTCCTCTAGGCCCAAATAATGGTGAAGTGTTATGTAGTCGACGTTCACATAACACCACTAGAGGCTAGACAACATACATCTTATCAAAATATCAAACGAATACCAAATTCACATGACTACTCATAGCAAGACTTCTCCCTTGTCCTCAGGAACGAATGTAATTACTCACAAAGCATATTCATGTTCATAATCAGAGGGGTAATAATATGCATATAGGATCTGAACATATGATCTTCCACCAATTAAACCAACTAGCATGAACTACAAGGAGTAATCAACACTACTAGCAACCTACTAGCACCAATCCCGGACTTTGAGACAAGAATTGGATACAAGAGATGAACTAGGGTTTGGAGATGAGATGGTGCTGGTGAAGATGTTGATGGAGATTGCCCTCTCCCGATGAGAGGAGCGTTGGTGATGACGATGGTGATGATTTCCCCCTCCCGGAGGGAAGTTTCCCCGGTAGAACAACTCTGCCGGAGCTCTAGATTGGATCCGCCAAGGTTCCGCCTCGTGGTGGCGGAGTCTCGTCCCAAAAAGTTCCTTCTTATTTTTTTCTCATCGAAAGACCTCATATAGGAGAAGATGGGCATCGGAGAGCCACCAGGGGGCCCACGAGGTAGGGGGCGCGCCCTAGGGGGGGGCGCCCCCACCCTCGTGAGCAGGGTGTGGGCCCCCTGGCCTTCATCTTTGGCGTGGATTTTTCTTTATTTCTTTTAAGACGTTTCATGGAGTTTCAGGACTTTTGGAGTTGCGCAGAATAGGTCTCTAATATTTGCTCCTTTTCCAGCCCAGAATTCCAGCTGCCGGCATTCTCCCTCCTTATCTAAACCTTGTAAAATAAGAGAGAATAGCCATAAGTATTGTGACATAAAGTGAAATAACAGTCCATAATGCGATAAATATCGATATAAAAGCATGATGCAAAATGGACGTATCAATGATACGTAATTGCCCTACACATGGTTTGAATTTGTGGATGATTATACAAAAAAAATTATGCCGGATTGTATTTTGCTTCTAGAAATCTTTAGAATTCGGCCACTGGAGGCACTTTTATGGAAATCACTTTAGGAGAAGCTACTAAACTCCTAGATAATATGATGGTTAATTATTCTCAATGGCACACTGAAAGATCTACTAATAAGAAAGTGCATACGATAGAAGAAATTTATGTTTTGAGTGGAAAGATGGATGAACTTATGAAATTATTTGCTAATAAAAGTGTTTCTTCTGATCCTAATGATATGCCTTTGTCTACTTTTATTGAGAATAATAATGAGTCTATGGATGTGAATTTTGTTGGTAGGAATAACTTTGGTAACAACGTGTATAGAGGAAACTTTAATCCTAGGTCGTATCCTAGTAATTCCTCTAATAATTATGGTAATTCCTACAACAATTCTTATGGAAATTATAATAAGATGCCCTCTGATTTTGAATCTAATATTAAAGAATTTATTACTTCGCAAAAGAGTTTCAATGCTTTGATTGAACAAAAATTGCTTAAGATTGATGAGTTGGCCACGAACGTTGATATAATTTCTCTTGATGTTGATTCTTTGAAACTTAGATCTATTCCACCTAAGCATTATATCAATGAGTCTCTCGAAGCCATGAAAATTTCCATTGATGAGTGCAAAGAAAGAACCGCTAGGATGCGTGTTAAGAAAGATTGCTTTATAAAAGCGTGTTCTTCTAGTTTTCATGATAATAAAGATGAAGATCTAAAAGTTATTGATGTGTATCCTATTAAAACTTTGTTTTTCAATATGAATCTTGATAATGATGGGGCTGAGGATGAGCTACCTTTACCTAGAAGGCATTCCAAAAATTTGTAGTCTTTAGATCTTGACGCTGAAATTGTTAAAAGTGGGATTGAAGAGGTTAAAAATTTAAATATCAATGAACCCACTATTTTGTATTTCAAGGATTTTAATTATGATAATTTCTCTTTGATAGATTGTATTTCCTTGTTGCAATCTGTGCTAAATTCTCCTCATGCTTATAGTCAAAATAAAGCTTTTACTAAACATATCGTTGATGCTTTGATGCAATCTTATGAAGAAAAACTTGAGTTGGAAGTTTCTATCCCTAGAAAACTTTATGATGAGTGGGAACCTACAACAAAAATTAAAATTAAAGATCATGAGTGCTTTGCTTTGTGTGATTTGGGTGCTAGTGTTTCCACGATTCCAAAAACTTTGTGTGATTTGCTAGGTTTCCGTGACTTTGATGATTGTTCTTTAAACTTGCACCTTGCGGATTCCATTATTAAGAAACCTATGGGAATAATTAATGATGTTCTTATTGTTGCAAATAGGAACTATATGCCCGTAGATTTCATTGTTCTTGATATAGATTGCAATTCTTCATGTCCTATTTTTCTTGGTAGACCTTTCCTTAGAACTATTGGTGCAATTATTGATATTAAGGAAGGTAATATTAGATTCCAATTTCCGTTAAGGAAAGGCATGAAACACTTCCCTAAAAATAAAATTAAATTACCATATGAATCTATTATGAGAGCCACCTATGGATTACCTACCAAAGATGGCAATACCTAGATCTATCTTTGCTTTTATGCCTAGCTAGGGGCGTTAAACGATAGCGCTTGTTGGGAGGCAACCCAATTTTATTTTTATTTCTTGCTTTTTTCTCCTGTTAAGTAATAAATAATTTATCTAGCCTATGTTTTGGTTGTGTTTTTTTGTGTTTAATTAGTGTTTGTGCCAAGTAGAACCGTTGGGAAGACTTGGGGAAAGTCATTTTGATCTTGCTGTAGAAAACAGAAACTTTAGCGCTCACGAGAATCACAGCCATTTTTATTTGGGAGGTTATATTTAGTTAATTATTTTTGCAGATGATTAAAAGATAAATGCCTCACGTCAAGAAATTTATTTTAGAATTTTAGGGGTTCTAGAACTTGCGTTAGCTACAGATTACTACAGACTGTTCTGTTTTTGACAGATTCTGTTTTTCGTGTGTTGTTTGCTTATTTTGATGAATCTATGGCTAGTAAAATAGTTTATAAACCATAGAGAAGTTGGAATACAGTAGGTTTAACACTAATATAAATAAAGAATGAGTTAATTACAGTATCTTGAAGTGGTGTTTTGTTCTCTTTCGCTAACGGAGCTCACGCGATTTTCTGTTAAGTTTTGTGTTGTGAAGTTTTCAAGTTTTGGGTAAAAGATTTGATGGATTATGGAACAAGGAGTGGCAAGAGCATAAGCATGGGGATGCCCATGGCACCCCAAGATAATCTAAGGACACCTAAAAGCCAAAGGTTGGGGATGCCCCGGGAGGCATCCCCTCTTTTCGTCTACTTCCATCGGTAACTTTACTTGGAGCTATATTTTTATTCACCACATGATATGTGTTTTGCTTGGAGCATCTTGTATTATTTGAGTCTTTATTTTTTAGTTTGCCAAAATCATCCTTGCTGTACACACCTTTTGAGATAAACACACATGATTCAGAAATTGTTTGAATACTCTATGTGCTTCACTTATATCTTTTGAGTTTTATAGTTTTTGCTCTAGTGCTTCACTTATCTTTTAGAGCACGGTGGTGGATTTGTTTTATAGAAACTATTGTTCTCTCATGCTTCACTTAGATTATTTTGAGAGTCCTACAAAACAGCGTGGTCATTTGCTTTAATTATGTTAGACATTCAAGATTAGTAATTGTTTTCTTATGAGTGTGTTGAATACTATGAGAAGTTTGATACTAGATAATTGTTTTGAGATATGAAGATGGTGATATTATAGTCATGCTAGTTGAGTAGTTTTGAATTTGAGAAATACTTGTGTTAAAGTTTGTGATTCCCGTAGCATGCACGTATGGTGAACCGTTATGTGATGAAGTCGGAGCATGATTTATTTATTGATTGTCTTCCTTATGAGTGGCGGCCGGGGGCGAGCGATGGTCTTTTCCTACCAATCTATACCCCTAGAAGTATGCGCGTAATACTTTGCTTTTATAACTTGTAGATTTTTGCAATAAGTATATGAGTTCTTTATGACTAATGTTGAGTCCATGGATCATACACACTTTCTTCCTCCCATCATTGCTAGCCTCTCTAATACCGTGCACTTTTTGCCGGTATCATACACCCACCATATACCTTCCTCAAAACAGCCACCATACCTACCTATCATGGCATTTCCATAGCCATTCCAAGATATATTGCCATGCAACTTACCACCATTCCGTTTATTGTGACACGCTCCATTATTGTCATATTGCTTGCATGATCATGTAGTTGACATTGTATTTGTAGCAAAGCCACCATTCATAATTATTTCATACATGTCACTCTTGATTCATTGCATATCCCGGTACACCGCCGGAGGCATTCCCATAGAGTCATATTTTGTTCTAAATATTGAGTTGTAATTGTTGATTTGTAAGTAAATAAAAGTGTGATGATCATCATTTTTAGAGCATTATCCCAAGTGAGGAAAGGATGATGGAGACTATGATTCCCCCACAAGTCGGGATGAGACTCCGGACTAAATAAAAAAAATGATTAGAGAAAAAGAGAGAAGGGACAATGTTACTATCCTTTTACCACACTTGTGCTTCAAAGTAGCACCATGATCTTCATGATAGAGAGTCTCCTATGATATCACTTTCATATACTAGTGGGAATTTTTCATTATAGAACTTGGCTTGTATATTCCAATGATGGGCTTCCTCAAAATGCCCTAGGTCTTCGTGAGTGATACGTCTCCAACATATCTATAATTTTTGATTGCTCCATGCTATATTATCTACTATTTTGGACATTATTGGGCTTTATTATCAACTTTTATATTATTTTTGGGACTAACCTATTAACTGGAGGCCCAGCCCAGAATTGCTGTTTTTTGCGTGTTTTAGGGTTTCCAAGAAAAGGAATATTAAAGGGAGTCCAAACGGAATGAAACCTTCGGGAACGTGATTTTCTCACCGAATACAACTCAAGAGACTTGGACCTTACGTCAAGCCAATTAACAGGAGGCCACGAGGTAGGGGGGCGCGCCTGCCCCCCAGGTGTGCCCTCCACCCTCGTGGGCCCCCTGTTGCTCCACCGACGTACTTCTTCCTCCTATATATATCCACGTACCCCCAAATGATCAGATACGGAGCCAAAACCCTAATTCCACCGCCGCAACTTTCTGTATCCACGAGATCCCATCTCGGGGCCTGTTCTGGAGCTCCGCCGAAGGGGGCATCGATCACGGAGGGATTCTACATCATCATCCAAGCCCTTCCGATGAAGTGTGAGTAGTTTACTTCAGACCTACGGGTCCATAGTTAGTAGCTAGATGGCTTCTTCTGTCTTTTTGGATCTCAATACAATGTTCTCCCCCTCTCTCGTGGAGATCTATTCGATGTAATCTTCTTTTTGCGGTGTGTTTGTTGAGACTGATGAATTGTGGGTTTATGATCCAGTCTATCTACGAATAATATTTGAATCTTCTCTGAATTCTTTTATGTATGATTGGTTATCTTTGCAAGTCTCTTCGAATTATTAGTTTGGTTTGGCCTACTAGATTGGTTTTTCTTACCATGGGAGAAGTTCTTAGCTTTGGGTTCGATCTTGCAGTGTCTTTTCCCAGTGACAGAAGGGGCAGCAATGCACATATTGTATCGTTGCCATCGAGGATAACAAGATGGGTTTTTTATCATATTGCAGGAAACTATCCCTCTACATCATGTCATCTTGCTTAAGGCGTTACTCTGTTTTTAACTTAATACTCTAGATGCATGTTGGATAGCGGTCGATGAGTGGAGTAATAGTAGTAGATGCGGGCAGGAGTCCGTCTACTTGTCTCGGACATGATGCCTATATACATGATCATACCTAGATATTCTCATAACTATGCTCAATTCTGTCAATTGCTCAACAGTAATTTGTTCACTCACCGTAGAATACTGATGCTCTTGAGAGAAGCCACTAGTGAAACCTATGGCCCCCGTGTCTCTTTCTCATCATATCAATCTCCATCACTTTATTATTGCTTTGCTTTTTTTACTTTTACTTTTCACTTTGCATCTCTATACCAAAAATACCAGAAATATTATTTATCATCTCTATCATATATCACTTTCGTAAGTGACCGTGAAGGGATTGACAACCCCTAAGCGCATTGGTTGCGTTGAGCTATTGTTTTTGTGTAGGTACGAGGGGCTCGTGGGTAGCCTCCTACTAGATTGATACCTTGGTTCTCAAAAACTGAGGGAAATACTTACGCTACTTTGCTGCATCATCCTCTCCTCTATGGGGAAATCCAACACAGTGCTCAAGAGGTAGCAGTGAGCAAGCGAGTTGGATGCACACCCACTTAGTTCCTTTTGTTGAGCTTTTATACACTTATAGCTGTAGTGCATCCGTTGCATGGCAATCCCTACTCACTCACATTGATATCTATTACTGGGCATCTCCATAGCCCATTGATACACCTAGTTGATGTGAGACTATCTTCTCCTTTTTGTCTTCTCCACAACCACCATTCTATTCCACATATAGTGCTATGTCCATGGCTCACGCTCATGTATTGCGTGAAGATTGAAAAAGTTCGAGAACACCAAAAGTATGAAACAATTGCTTGGCTTGTCATCGGGGTTGTGCATGACTTAAATACTTTGTGTGGTGAAGATAGAGCATAGCCAGACTATATGATTTTGTAGGGATAACTTTCTTTGGCCATGTTATTTTGAGAAGACATAATTGCTTAGTTAGTATGCTTGAAGTATTATTATTTTTATCTCAATATTAAACTTTTGTCTTGAATCTTTCGGATCTGAATATTCATACCACAATTAAGAGAATTACATTGAAATTATGCCAAGTAGCATTCCACATCAAAAATTCTGTTTTTATCATTTACCTACTCGAGGACAAGAAGGAATTAAGCTTGGGGATGCTTGATACGTCTCCAATGTATCTATAATTTTTGATTGTTCCATGCTATATTATATTCTGTTTTGGAAATTATTGGGCTTTATTATACACTTTTATATTATTTTTGAGACTAACCTATTAACCGTAGGCCCAACCCAGAATTGCTGTTTTCTTGCCTATTTTAGAGTTCTGCAGAAAAAGAATATCAAACGGAGTCCAAACGGAATGAAACCTTTGGGAACGTGATTTTTGGAACGAACGTGATCTAGAGGACTTGGACCCTACGTCAAGAAAGCTACCAGGAAGGCACGAGGTAGGGGGGCGCGCCTACCCCCCAGGCGCACCCTTGACCCTCGTGGGGCCCATGTTGCTCCACCGACATACTTCTTCCTCCTATATATACCTACGTACCCCCAAACTACCAGATACAGAGCCAAAAACCTAATTCCACCGCCGCAACCTTCTGTACCCATGAGATCCCATCTTGGGGCCTTTTCCGGAGCTCCGCCGGAGGGGGCATCGATCACGAAAGGGCTTCTACATCAACACCATAGCCTCTCCGATGATGTGTGAGTAGTTTACCTCAGACCTTCGGGTCCGTAGTTATTAGCTAGATGACTTCTTCTCTCTCTTTGGATCTCAATACAAAGTTCTCCATGATTCTCGTGGAGATCTATTTGATGCAATCTTCTTTTGCAGTGTGTTTGTTGAGACCGATGAATTGTGGGTTTATGATCAAGTTTATCTATGAACAATATTTTAATCTTCTCTGAATTCTTTTATGTATGATTAGTTATCTTTGCAAGTCTATTCTAATTATCAGTTTGGTTTGGCCTACTAGATTAATCTGTCTTGCAATGGGAGAAGTGCTTAGCTTTGGGTTCAATCTTGCGGTGTTCTTTCCAGTGATAGTAGGGGCAGCAAAGCACGTATTGTATTGTTGCCATCGAGGATAACAAAATGGGGTTTATATTATATTGCATGAGTTTATCCCTCTACATCATGTCATCTTACTTAAAGCGTTACTCTGTTCTTTTGAACTTAATACTCTAGATGCATGCTGGATAGCGGTCGATGTGTGGAGTAATAGTAGTAGATGCAGGCAGGAGTCGGTCTACTTGTCGCGGACGTGATGCCTATATACATGATCATACCTGATATTCTCATAAATATGCTCAATTCTGTCAATTGCTCAACAGTAATTTGTTTACCCAACGTAATACTTATGCTCTCGAGAAAAGCCACTAGTGAAACCTATGGCCCCGGGTCTATTTTACATCATATTAATCTCCCGTCAACAAGCTATTTCTGGCAATGTTTATTTTGCTTTCTTTACTTTGCATCTTTATCATAAAAATACCAAAAATATTATCTTATCATATCTATCATATCACACTTTCGTAAGTGACCGTGAAGGGATTGACAACCCCTTTATTGCACTGGTTGCGAGGATTTTATTTGTTTGTGTAGGTGCGAGGGACTCGTGCGTGGCCTCCTACTAGATTGATACCTTGGTTCTCAAAAACTGAGGGAAATACTTACACTGCTTTACTGCATCATCCTTTCCTCTTCATGGGAAAACCAACGCAGTGCTCAAGAGGTAGCATGTACCGGGAGTGCAATGAATCAAGAGTGACATGTTTGATAAATTATGCATGGTGGCTTTGCCACAAATATGATGTCAACTACATGACCATGCAAAGTAATATGACAATGATGAAGCGTGTCATGAATGAAATGGTGGAAAGTTGCATGGCAATATATCTCGGAATGACTACGGAAATGCCATAATAGGTAGGTATGGTGGCTGTTTTGAGGAAGATATAAGGAGGTCTATGTGTGATAGAGCGTATCATATCACGGGGTTTGGATGCACCGACGAAGTTTGCACCAACTCTCAAGGTGAGAAAGGGAAGTGCACGGTACCGAAGAGGCTAGCAATGATGGAAAGGTGAGAGTGCGTATAGTACATGGACTCAACATTAGTCATAAAGAACTCACATACTTATTGCAAAAATCTACAAGTCATCAAAAACCAAGCATTACGCGCATGCTCCTAGGGGGATAGATTGGTAGGCAAAGACCATCGCTCGTCCCCGACTACCACTCATAAGGAGGACAATCAAACAACACCTCATGTTTCAAATTTGTTACACAACGGTTACCATACGTGCATGCTAAGGGACTTGCAAACTTCAACACAAGTATTTCTCAAATTCACAACTACCAACTAGCACAACTCTAATATCACCATCTTTATATCTCAAAACAATTATCAAGTATCAAGCTTCTCCTAGTACTCAATGCACTTTTTATGATAGTTTTTATTATACCCATCTTGGATGCCTATCATATTAGGACTAATTTCATAACCAAACCAAATTACCATGCTGTTCTAAAGTACTCTCAAAATAATATAAGTGAAGCATGAGAGACCAATAATTTCTATAAAATAAAATCACCACCGTGCTCTAAAAATATATAAGTGAAGCACTAGAGCAAAATTATCTCGCTCAAAAGATATAAGTGAAGCACATAGAGTATTCTAATAAGTTCCAATTCATGTGTGTCTCTCCCAAAAGGTGTGTACAGCAAGGATGATTATGGTAAACTGATACGTCTCCGTCGTATCTATAATTTTTGATTGTTCCGTGCCAATATTCTACAACTTTCATATACTTTTGGCAACTTTTTATACTATTTTCGGAACTAACATATTGATCCAGTGCCCACTGCCAGTTCCTGTTTGTTGCATGTTTTTTTGTTTCGTAGAATATCCATATCAAATGGAGTCCAAACGGGATAAAAACTGACGGAGATTTTTTTTAGAATATATATGATTTTTGGGAAGAAAAATCCACGCGAGACGTTGCTCGAGGGAGGCACGAGGTAGGGGGGTGCGCCCCACCCCCTGGGCGCGCCCCTGACCCTCATGGCCACCCCGTAAGGAGGTTGATGCCCTTGTTCGCCGCAAGAAAGCTAATATCCGGATAGAGATCGTGTTAAAATTTCAGCCCAATCGGAGTTACGGATCTCCGGGAATATAAGAAACGGTGAAAGGGTGGAATCTGAGAATGCGGAAACAGAGAGAGACAGAGAGACATATCCAACCTCGGAGGGGAAACCCTTCTCCCATCTAGGGAGGAGGTCAAGGAAGAAGAAGACGAAGGGGCCCCCCTCTCCCCTTCTCTTCCGGTGACGCCGGAACGCTGCCGTGGCCATCATCATCACCACAATCTTCACCGATAACTTCACCGCCATCATCACCAACTCTTCCCCCTTCTATGCAGCGGTGTAACCTCTCTCTTACTCGCTATAATCTCTACTTAAACATGGTGCTCAACGCTATATATTATTTCCCAATGATGTATGGCTATCCTATGATGTTTGAGTAGATCCGTGATGACCCACAAGTATAGGGATCTATCGTCCTTTCGATAAGTAAGACTGTCAAACCCAACGAGGAGCAGAAGGAAACGATAAGTGGTTTTCAGCATGGTATTCTCTGCAAGCACTGAAATAATAGGTAACAGATAGTTTTGCGATATGATAATTTGTAATGAGTAACAAGTAACAAAAGTAAATAAAGTGCAGCAAGGTGGCCCAATCCTTTTTATAGCAAAGGACAAGCCTGGACAAACTCTTATATGATGTAAAGCGCCCCGAGGACACATGTGAATATCGTCAAGCATGTTTTCATCACGTTCATATGATTCACGTTCGGTACTTTGATAATTTGGTATGTGGGTCGACCGGTGCTTGGGTACTGTCCTTACTTGGACAAACATCCCACTTATGATTAACCTCTATTGCAAGCATCCGCAACTACAACAAAAGTATTAAGGTAAACCTAACCATAGCATGAAACATATGGATCCAAATCAGCCCCTTACGAAGCAACGCATAAACTAGGGTTTAAGCTTCTGTCACTCTAGCAACCCATCATCTACTTATTACTTCCCAATGCCTTCCTCTAGGCCCAAATAATGGTGAAGTGTCATGTAGTCGACGTTCACATAACACCACTAGAGGAGAGACAACATACATCTCATCAAAATATCGAACGAATACCAAATTCACATGACTACTAATAGCAAGACTTCTCCCATGTCCTCAGGAACAAACGTAACTACTCACAAAGCATATTCATGTTCATAATCAAAGGGGTATTAATATGCATATAGGATCTGAACATATGATCTTTCACCAAATAAACCTACTAGCATCAACTACAAGGAGTAATTAACACTACTAGCAACCCACAGGTACCAATCTCGGACTTGGAGACAAGAATTGGATACAAGAGATGAACTTGGGTTTTGAGAGGAGATGGTGCTGGTGAAGATGTTGATGGAGATTGCCCTCTCCCGATGAGAGGAGCGTTGGTGATGACGATGGCGATGATTTCCCCCTCCTGGAGGGATGTTTCCCCGGCAGAACAGCTCCGCCAGAGCCCTAGATTGGTTCCGCCAAGGTTCTGCCTCGTGGCGGCGGAGTCTCGTCCGGAAAGATGGCTTATCATTTTTTCCTCATCGAAAGACTCCATATAGCAGAAGATGGCCATCGGAGGTCCACCTATGGGCCCATGAGGTAGGGGGCGCGCCCAGGGGGTAGGGCGCGCCCCCCACCCTCGTGGGCAGGGTGTGTCCTAATACGTCTCCAACGTATCTATAATTTTTGATTGCTCCATGCTATATTATCTACTGTTTTGGACATTATTGGGCTTTATTATCCACTTTTATATTATTTTTGGGACTAACCTATTAACCGGAGGCTCCGCCCAGAATTGTTGTTTTTGCCTATTTTAGGGTTTCGAAAAAAGGAATATCAAACAGAGTCCAAACAGAATGAAACCTTCGGGAACGTGATTTTCTCACCGAACATGATCCAGGAGACTTGGACCCTATGTCAAGAAATAAAGGAGGAGGCCACGAGGTAGGGGGCGCGCCTACCCCCAGGCGCGCCCTCCACCCTCGTGGGCCCCCTGTTGCTCCACCGACGTACTCCTTCCTCCTATATATACCTACATACCCCCAAACGATCAGATACGGAGCCGAAACCCTAATTCCACCGCCGTAACTTTCTGTATCCACGAGATCCCATCTTGGGGCCTGTTCCAGAGCTCCACCGGAGAGGGCATCCATCATGGAGGGCTTGTACATTAACACCATAGCCTCTCCGATGAAGTGTGAGTAGTTTACCTCAGACCTTTGGGTCCATAGTTATTAGCTAGATGGCTTCTTCTCTGTTTTTGGATCTCAATACAATGTTCTCCCCCTCTCCTGTGGAGATCTATTCGATGTAATCTTCTTTTTGCAGTGTGTTTGTTGAGATCGATGAATTGTGGGTTTATGATCAAGATTATCTATGAACAATATTTGAATATTCTCTTAATTCTTTGATGTATGATTGGTTATCTTTGCAAGTCTCTTCGAATTATCAGTTTGGTTTGGCCTACTAGATTGATCTTTCTTGCAATGGGAGAAGTGCTTAGCTTTGGGTTCAATCTTGCAGTGTCCTTTCCCAGCGACAGTAGGTGCAGCAAGGCACGTATTGTATTGTTGCCATCGAGGATAACAAGATGGGGTTTTTATCATATTGCATGAATTTATCCCTCTACATCATGTCATCTTGCTTAAGGCGTTACTCTGTTTTCGTGAACTTAATACCCTAGATGCATGTTGGATAGCGGTCGATGAGTGGAGTAATAGTAGTAGATGCAGGCAGGAGTCGGTCTACTTGTCTCGGACGTGATGCCTATATACATGATCATACCTAGATATTCTCATAACTATGCTCAATTCTGTCAATTGCTCAACAGTAATTCGTTCACCCACCATAAAATACTTATGCTCTTGAAAGAAGCCACTAGTGAAACCTATGGCCCCCGGGTCTACCTTCATCATATTAATCTTCCCATACTTAGTTATTTCCTTTGCCTTTTACTTTGCTTTTATTTTACTTTCCTTTCTGTACACACCTTTTGAGAGAGCCATACATGATTTGGAATTTGTTAGAATACTCTATGTGCTTCGCTTATATCATTTGAGTTATATAGTTTTGCTCTAGTACTTCACTTATATTTTTTAGAGCACGGTGGTGGAATTGCTTTATAGAAACTATTGATCTCATGCTTCACTTAGATTATTTTGAGAGTCTTAAATAGCATGGTAATTTGCTTAAATAATCCTAATATGCTTGGTATTCAAGAATAGTAAAAACTTTCATATGAGTGTGTTGAATGCTATGATAAGTTCGATGCTTGATAATTGTTTTGAGATATGAAGATGGTGATATTAAAGTTGTGCTAGTTGAGTAGTTGTGAATTTGATAAATACTTGTGTTAAAGTTTGTGATTCCCGTAGCATGCATGTATGGTGAACCGTTATGTGATGAAGTCAGAGCATGATTTATGTTTTGATTGTCTTCCTTATGAGTGGCGGTCGGGGAAGAGCGATGGTCTTTTCCTACCAATCTATCCCCCTAAGAGCATGCGCATAATATTTTGCTTTGATAACTTGTACATTTTTGCAATAAGTATATGAGTTCTTTATGACTAATGTTGAGTCCATGGATTATACGCACTTTTCTTCCTTCCACCATTGCTAGCCTCTCTAATACCGCGCACCTTTCGCCGGTATCATACAACCACCATATACCTTCCTCAAAACAGCCACCATACCTACCTATTATGGCATTTCCGTAGCCATTCCGAGATATATTGCCATGCAACTTTCCACCATTCCATTTATTGTGACACACTCCATCATTGTCATATTGCTTAGCATGATCATGTAGTTGACATCGTATTTGTGGCAAAGCCACCATTCATAATTCTTTCATACATGTCACTCTTGATTCATTGAATATCCCGGTACACCGCCGGAGGCATTCATATAGAGTCATATTTTGTTCTAAGTATCGAGTTGTAATTGTTGAGTTGTAATCAAATAAAAGTGTGATGATCATCATTATTAGAGCATTGTCCTAGTGAGGAAAGGATGATGGAGACTATGATTCCCCCACAAGTCGGGATGAGAATCTGGATGAAAAATAAAAAAATAAAATAAAAGAGGCCATATAAAAAAGGAGAATAGTCCCAAATAAAAAAAATGAGAGAAAAAGAGAGAAGGGACAATGTTGCTATCCTTTACCACACTTGTGCTTCAAAGTAGCACCATCATATTCATGATAGAGAGTCTCTCATTTCGTCACTTTCATATACTAGTGGGAATTTTTCATTATAGAACTTGCCTTGTATATTCCAATGATGGGCTTCCTCAAAATGCCCTAGGTCTTCATGAGCAAGGAAGTTGGATGCACACCCACTTAGTTTCTTTTGTTGAGCTTTCATATACTTATAGCTCTAGTGCATCCGTTGCATGGCGATCCCTACTCACTCACATTGATATCTATTGATGGGCATCACCATAGCCCGTTAATATGCCTAGTTGATGTGAGACTATCTTCTCCATTTTTGTCTTCTCCACAACCACCATTCTATTCCACATATAGTGCTATATCCATGGCTCACGCTCATGTATTGCGTGAAGATTGAAAAAGTTTGAGAATGTCAAAAGTATGAAACAATTGCTTGGCTTGTCATCGGGGTTGTGCATGATATAAATACTTTGTGTGGTGAAGATAGAGCATAGCCAGACTATTTGATCTTGTAGGTATAACTTTCTTTTGCCATGTTATTTTGAGAAGACATGATTGCTTTGTTAGTATGCTTGAAGTATTATTATTTTTATGTCAATATTAAACTTTTATCTTGAATCTTTTAGATGTGAATATTCATACCAGAATTAAGAAGAATTACATTAAAATTACGCCAAGTAGCACTTCACATCAAAAATTATCTTTTTGATCATTTACCTACTCGAGGACGAGCAGGAATTAAGCTTGGGGATGCTTGATACGTCTCCAACGTATCTATAATTTTTGATTGCTCCATGCTATATTATCTACTGTTTTGGACATTATTGGGCTTTATTACCCACTTTTATACTATTTTTGGGACTAACCTATTAACCGGAGGCCCAACCCATAATTGCTGTTTTTTTTGCCGATTTTAGGGTTTCGAAGAAAAGGAATGTCAAACGGAGTCCAAACGGAATGAAACCTTCGGGAACATGATTTTCTCATCGAGCATGATCTAGGAGACTTGGACCCTATGTCAAGAAATAAAGGACGAGGCCACGAGGTAGGGGGGCGCGCCTACCCCCCAGGCGTGCCCTCCACCCTCGTGGCCCCTTGTTGCTCCACCGACGTACTCCTTCCTCCTATATATACCTACGTACCCCCAAATTATCAGATACGGAGCCCAAACCCTAATTCCACCGCCGTAACTTTCTGTATCCACGAGATCCCATCGTGGGGCCTGTTCCGAAGCTCCGCCGGAGGGGGCATCCATCACGGAGGGCTTCTACATCAACACCATAGCCTCTCCGATGAAGTGTGAGTAGTTTACCTCAGACCTTTGGGTCCATAGTTATTATCTAGATGGCTTCTTCTCTCTTTTTGGATCTCAATACAATGTTCTCCCCCTCTCTTGTGGAGATCTATTCGATGTAATCTTCTTTTTGCGGTGTGTTTGTTGAGACCGATGAATTGTGGGTTTATGATCAGACTATCTATGAATAATATTTGAATCTTCTCTGAATTCTTTTATGTATGATTGGTTATCTTTGCAAGTCTTTTCGAATTATCAGTTTGGTTTGGCCTACTAGATTGATCTTTCTTGCAATGGGAGAAGTGCTTAGCTTTGGGTTCAATCTTGTGGTGTCCTTTCCCAGTGACAGTAGGGGCAGCAAGGCACGTATTGTATTGTTGCCATCGAGGATAACAAGATGGGGGTTTTATCATATTGCATGAATTTATCCCTCTACATCATGTCATCTTGCTTAAGGCGTAACTCTGTTTTCATGAACTTAAAACTCTAGATGCATGTTGGATAGCGGTTGATGAGTGGAGTAATAGTAGTAGATGCAGGCAGGAGTCGGTCTACTTGTCTCGGACGTGATGCCTATATACATGATCATACCTAGATATTCTCATAACTATGCTCAATTCTGTCAATTGATCAACAGTAATTCGTTCACCCACCATAAAATACTTATGCTCTTGAGAGAAGCTACTAGTGAAACCTATGGCCCCCAGGTCTATCTTCATCATATTAATCTTCCAATACTTAGTTATTTCCTTTGCTTTTATTTTACTTTGCATATTTATCACAAAAATACCAAAAATATTATCCTATCATATCTCTTAGATCTCACTCTCGTAAGTGACCATGAAGGGATTGACAACCCCTTATCGCGTTGGTTGCGAGGAGTTATTTGTTTTGTGCAGGTACGAGGGACTCACGCGTTGCCTCCTACTGGATTGATACCTTGATTCTCAAAAACTAAGGGAAATACTTACGCTACTTTGCTGCATCATCCTTTCCTCTTCATGGAAATCCAACGCAGTGCTCAAGAGGTAGCATGGCCCGCCTGGTGAACTTTTTGTGCTTAGTATTTTTTATATGTTTTGAAAATGACTTTCGTGAAGTTTCAGGACTTTTGGAGCTGTGCAGAATAGGTCTCTAATATTTGCTCCTTTTCCAGCCCAGAATCCCAGCTGTCGGCATTCTCCCTCTTTATGTAAACCTTGTAAAATAAGAGAGAATAGGCTCCGGAGGCCTGCTAGGGGGCCCACGAGGCAGGGGGCGGCCCCCCACCCTCGTGGATGGTGGGTGGCCCCCCTATGGTGCTTCTTTCACCCAATATTTTTTATATATTCTGAAAATGACTCCCATGGAGTTTCAGGACTTTTGGAGCTGTGCAGAATAGGTCTCTAATATTTGCTCCTTCTCCAGCCCAGAATTCCAGCTGCCGGCATTCTCCCTCTTCATGTAAACCTTGTAAAATAAGAGAGAATAGGAATAAGTATTGTGACATAATGAGTAATAACAACCCATAATGCAATAAATATCGATATAAAAGCATGATGCAAAATGAACGTATCAACTCCCCCAAGCTTAGACCCCGCTTGTCCTCAAGCGAAAGCCAAAATCGAAAAATATGTCCACATTTGTAGAGATAGAGGTGTCGATAAAAATAAAATACGGACATGAGGGCATGATGATCATTCTCAGAACAGCAACTTATATAATTCTCGTCATATGATCTCTTATGCTAGAGTAACAATTCAATCACAATTTCAAGTATGAATCATAAACTTCATTGAAAACTAACAAACTATAATCTCACTCATTGGAGCAATTGCAATTTATCATAATATAGGAAAGAGTCGATATAAGAGCTTTTCAGCAAGTCCACATACTGAACTATCATTTAGTCTTTCGCAATTGCTAACACTCACGCAATACTTATGGGTATGGAGTTTTAATCGGACACAGAGAAAGATAGGGGCTTATAGTTTTGCCTCCCAACGTTTTACCTCAAGGGTAATGTCAACAATAGTAGTTCATGAAAACTCACATCCAATTAGCCATATATACCAGGATCTTTCCAACATGTTGTGCTTGCCAAAAGATAAAATGTAAAAAGGAAGGGTGAAGATCACCATGACTCTTATGTAAGGTAGGAGATAAAAGTAAAAGATAGGCTCTTCGCAGAGGGAAGCAGAGGTTGTCATGCGCTTTTATGGTTGGATGCACAAAATCTTAATGCGAAAGAACGTCACTTTATATTGCCACTTGTGATATGGACCTTTATTATGCAGTCTATCGCTTTTATTTCTTCCATGTCACACGATCGTATAAAGCTTATTTCCTCCACACCAATCAATCATACATATTTAGAGAGCATGTTTTATTGCTTGCACCGATGCCAACTTACTTGGAGGATCTTACTCAATCCATAGGTAGATATGGTGGACTCTCATGGCAAAACTGATTTAAGGGTGTTTGGAAGCACAAGTAGTATCTCTACTTGGTGCAAAGGGTTTGGCTAGCATGAGGGGGAATGGCAAGCTCAACCATGTTGGATGATCCATGACAATATAATTTATCTCAGATGTAAGAAAACATAACCCATTACATTGTCTTCCTTGTCCAACGTCAACCCTTTAGCATGTCATATTTTAATGAGTGTTCACAATCATAAAAGATGTCCAAGATAGTGTATTTATATGTGAAGACCTCTCTTTATCTATTACTTCCTATTAATTGCAACGATGACCAAAACTATGTCTGTCAACTCTCAACAACTTTTATTCATCATACTTTTTATATGTGAGCTCATTACTCTCCATAAGATCCATATGATCTCTTTGTTCCTTTTTTATTCATTCTCTTTTCGTTTATTCCCTTAAGATCATGGCATAATAATCAAGCCCTTGACTAAACACTAATCTTTATTATATAGCTCACGGACTCGATTACGTAGAAGGATCATAAAGCAAAACTCACAACTAGATCATACTAAGAACTTTTATTCTACTAGATCAAAATATTATCAAAAGGATCGAACTAAGAAAAACGGTAAAGATAAAAGTGATGGTGGTACGATACCGGGGCACTCCCCCATGCTTGGCAGATGCCAAGGGGAGTTCCCATACCCATGTGATTATGTGTCCTTTGTTGGTGAAGAAGATGGTGATGATGATGGGTAGGCGCACATTGAGAGTACGAGGTCTTCCAACTTGCGGATAATGCCCTTGAGTGCGATGATATGCTCCTTCAACAAAATATTTTCATGTGTGAGATACTTGTTTTGTATACGAGCTAGCTCAATCATCTTGAAAGCTTCAATCTCAGTTGGGGTAAGAAGATTGTGATCAAGTTGAAGGATGTCTTCTGTTGCCGGAACTTGGTCCTCCATGGCCTTCTTGGTCCCTTCATCCTTGTTGATCTCCATGGGTTCTTCTCTCTTCAGCTCTATCTTCATTAGCCAAGCATCGTTGCCCTCATTGTTGGAGGAGGAGGGAGACGACATGATGCTTAGCTTTGACAACCCTGGCAGAAAATAGCTCGAAACAAGAACAAGAGATTTTTGCGTGATACGGTGGTCGAAACCTTTGGGAGATTATATAATGAATTTTTACTGACCAAAATACATAACGTGTGAGAAAACGGAGTCCGGAGAGCACATGAGGTGCCCACGAGGTAGGGGGCGCGCCAAGGGGGGTAGGGCGCGCCCTCCACCCTCGCGGAGCCCTCGTGTCCTTCTCGGACTGCTTCTTATTTTTCTATTTTTCTAAATATTCCAGAACGGAAGAAAATTGCCATTAGAACTGTTTTGGAGTCGGTTTACTTACCGTACCACATACCTATTCCTTTTCGGAGTCTGAAACATTCCGGAAAGTGTCCCATATGTCTTCCTCCGGGGTTACGGTTTCAATAACATTGGTTTCAACATTTATAGGATTACCTGAGATATAATGTTTAATTCTTTGACCATTCACCACCTTCGGATTTGTGCCTTCGAAGTTGTTGATTTTTATGGCACCGGAACGATAGACCTCCTCGATAACGTAAGGACCTTCCCATTTAGAGAGAAGTTTTCTGTAGTGACCAGACCTCAAACGTTCTGATCTCTGTGCTCAGGTGTCATCCCTGGATCAGTAATGCTGACACCACAAAATACTTGGAGGATTTATAACAGAGTAGCAATCACACACTTACTACATCGAGTGTCTCAATAGAGAACTTATTACAATAAATATGGCTTAAGGCCATCTAATAACGATAACAACGGAAGGCTTGGAAGATAAGTGAGTCCATCAACTCCAATGGCATCACTGAGTATAGAACCACGACCTAAAACTCCTTAATCGTCGTCTGAAAAGTCTGCAACATTAACATTGCAGCCCAAAATGGGCCAACACATGGAATATGCTGGCAAAGTAACACATAGAGAGTAATGGAATGAAACAGCTATACTATATGCATATTTGGCTGGTGGAAAGCTCTATGGTTACAGTTCTGCGTAAAGCCAATTTTTCCCTACTGCAAAGGAATAAATTTTATTTAACTATCATTGTAGTTGTTAAACATTGAGAATGGTTGACAGCATTCTCAATCCCAATTAAGCATCATCATTAACAAAACCCAACAAAATTAATTTAGAGTAACATGTTGAGATTCACATGATAATCCAAGTACTAGATACTCAAGATGTCCATAACCGAGGACATGGCTAACCCTGATTAGTTTATACATTCTGCAGAGGTTTGCGCACTTTTCCCCACAAGACTCGATCGCCTCCGTTTGGTTTCTCGCACTACATGGTGTTTGAGAAGACGGATGACCGAGACATAGTCTTTCAGAGGTGCTAGCACCTTACGATGGATAGACCGTTACACCTACTTTCCCCTACATCTGCTAGTCTACCCTGTAAGAGTTCGCACAACTTAATCAACTATGCTAGATCCCATAATAGCTTGTGGCTGCACACGGAAGTTTCTAGTATGAATAATCTCATGATCCCTTTGGGCCTGGGTGGCGGTCCATAAAGAAAAACAGGCAATCCTGGAATACCCAGGTACCTCAATCCACCCAGATGTGTGTTTAAGTTGCCACCTTAGATAAACCATTAATTAACAAACTCATATCTGTCATGGAATCACTCACCCAATTCACGTCTACTAGCATAGCATGGCATAATGGCAAACGTAGAAGTAACACCCAAAGGTTTGAAAATAAACAGGTACTAGGTACTACCTCAACTACTTCCCAATCCCACAATTTAATTAGATCCTAATCATGCAATGTTTGAGGATTGACCTAATGCAATAAAACTGGTTAGTAGGAGGTATGATCAAAGTCTTACTTGCCTTGCTGATGATCCGCGAAACCTAGAGATTCGAAGTAACAGGTGGCGCACTCCGGGTATTCTATCGCAGACAAACAAACAAGCATACAATAAGTATTCATTTAATGCATGGGTAAAACTCAAATAAGAGATCTAACCAGAAGGTTCAACTTAAGAACTCCGGTTTGCAAAAAGAATCAAATCAAACGAAGCAACGAAAGTCAAACGGCAAAAGAAACATGCTTCGTTTACTATTCTGGATCTAGGGCAATTTTTACAGTGGCAAAAACTTGTTTAAGTTGGTTAAACGGATAGAGGGTTTCGAGTCGAAACTCCAGGCGCTTGAATCGCCTGATTCTGATAAACGAGCGAAAAGTTATACTAAAACGAAAATCGGATCAGGAATCGCGATCAGAAAAATCGCGGATTTAATCTGAGAAAAAGAAAAACAACGAACGTTCGCTAGAACGAACGAACGGATGAACGCTCGCTAATTAAATAAATTGGAAAAATCAATCTATTTAAAAAAACCGAAACAAAAAAAACAACAAAACTGTTGGAAAAACCAAACGGTTTTTCGGAAAAAAGAAACCGGCGTCTAAAAAAAATCTACCGGCAACTCCGGCGAGAACTCCGGCGGCGGCGGCGGTCTCCGGCGGCGGCGCGGCGATGGGCGGCGGCGGTAGGCGGCGCGGGCGGCGGGGCGGCGGTGGCGTCTAGGGCGGGGCTGGGGCTAGGGTTTGGGTGGGGAGGCTCCCGGGCTGGGCTCCGGCTTATAAAGCCCGATCGGGCCTAGTGTCCAGGTCGGACACGGCCCGTAGGTCGGTTGCGTTTTTTTTAAATTATTCTGCGGAGGAAAACAAATAAAAGAAATACTAAATGGACTCCAAAAATCCCGAAATAAATTTTCCCGGGCTTCTAAAATCAAGCCGCACAAGGTGAACATTTATTTGGAGCCTAAATGCAATTTTGGAAAACACACATTTTTCCTAAATTCAAATAAAACAACGAAAAACTCCGAAATAGAACCTTATTTGATTTTATTATTAAATCCTCAATATTTCTTTATTTTGCAAAAGTTATTTTATTCCCTCTCTCATATTTTTGTAATAGAAATAATTGATGATAAAATAATTTAAATCAAATGATCCTATTCTCAAAATTTGAGAAAACTCAAATATGAAAATAACGAAATCCCCAACTCTCTCCGTGGATCCTTGAGTTGCGTAGCATTTCTATGATCAAAACCAAAAGCAAATAAAATATGATATGCAATGATGATCTAGTGTACAACATTCCAAATTGAAAATTTGGGATGTTACAAACCTACCCCCTTAAGATGAATCTCGCCCTCGAGATTCGGGTTGGCTAGAAAATAAGTGAGGGTGGTCCTTGAGCAAATCTTCCTCTCGCTCCCACGTGGCTTCATCCTCCATGTGGTGGCTCCACTGAACCTTGCAAAACTTGATAACCTTGCTGCGGGTGACTCGACTGGCATACTCTAGAATCTTAACTGGTTTCTCCTCATAGGTCAAATCGTTATGCAACTGAATTGCTTCCAATGGCACTGTGTCTCTCAAGGGTATGTCAGCCATCTCCGCGTGGCACTTCTTCAACTGAGAAATGTGGAACACATCATGAACTCCTGACAATCCTTCAGGCAATTCCAACTTGTAGGCCACTTCTCCCATACGTTCCAATACTCGGTATGGTCCTACAAATCGTGGCGCTAACTTTCCCTTAACACCAAAACGCTTTGTTCCCCGAAGTGGGGAAACTCGAAGATAAACTCTGTCTCCGACTTCGTAAATTGTCTCCTTGCGTTTAGAATCTGCATAACTCTTCTGTCTAGACTTGGCTACCTTAAGCCTATCGTGAATCAATTTCACCTTCTGTTCAGACTCCTTAATCAAATCAGGTCCAAACAACTGGTGTTCTCCAACTTCATCCCATGACAACGGTGTCCTGCACCTCCTTCCGTACAAGGCTTCGAAAGGGGCCATCTTTAAACTGGATTGATAGCTGTTGTTGTAAGAGAACTCTACATACGGCAAATTCTCGTCCCAACTAGATCCATAATCTAGCGCACAAGCTCTCAACATGTCCTCCAAAATCTGATTGACTCTCTCAGGCTGTCCATCTATCCATGGATGAAAAGTTGTGCTGAACTCTAGCCTGGTACCCAAAGTTTCGTGCAACTGATTCCAGAACTTTGAAGTAAACTGGGTTCCTCTATCTGATACTATACTCCTCGGAACTCCATGTAAGCATACAATCCTGGTCATGTATATCTTTGCCAACCTAGCACTGGTGTAAGTGGTCTTTACCGGGATGAAATGAGCTACTTTCGTCAACCGATCAACTACAACCCAAATCGAGTCGTAGCCGGAACGAGTCATGGGTAATCCCGTGATGAAATCCATGCCTAACTTATCCCACTTCCATTCGGGTATCGGAAATGGCTGTAGCAATCCTGCTGGCTTCTGATGCTCTTCCTTTACTCTCTGACATACATCACATACTGCTACGTACTCTGAAATATCCTTCTTCATTCCTGTCCGCCAGAAAATATCATTCAAATCCAAATACATCTTGGTATTTCCTGGGTGAATCGAATATGGTGAATCGTGTGCCTCTTGCAGAATCAACTTCCTGATCTCCAGGTCATTGGGCACATAAACACGGTCTTCAAACCATAGGGTGTCGTGCTCATCCTCACAAAATCCTTTAGCCTTCCCTTCGCTCATTTTCTCCTTTATAGAGGCAATCTCCTTGTCAGTCTTCTAAGCTTCTCTGATTCTATCCATCAAAGTTGACTGGATCTCCAATGCTGCTACATAGCCTCTCGGAACTATTTCCAAACATAGTTCATGAAGATCCTCGGCTAACTCCTTTGGTATTTCTCCCATCATTAGTGTATTGACATGGCTTTTACGGCTCAATGCATCAGCTACTACATTAGCTTTTCCGGGATGGTAATGTAATCTCATATCATAATCCTTGATGAGCTCCAACCATCTCCTTTGCCTGAGGTTTAACTCCTTCTGCGTGAAAATGTGTTTCAAACTCTTGTGGTCCGTATACACCTCACAATGATTTCCAATGAGGAAATGTCTCCATGTTTTCAATGCATGCACTATGGCTGCTAACTCCAAATCATGCGTAGCATAATTCAACTCATGAGGCTTAAGCTGTCTTGAGGCATATGAAACAACTCTCCCTTCCTGCATAAGCACTGCTCCAAGTCCTTGACGTGAAGCGTCGCAGTACACCTCATAGTCCTTGGTCTGGTCTGGCAAAATCAACACTGGTGAAGTAACCAAGCGTTTCTTCAACTCCAGGAAACTAGCCTCACACTCCTCGGTCCATATGAACTTGGTATCCTTCTTCAACAACTCAGTCATAGGCTTCACAATCTTTGAGAAATTCTCAATAAATCTCCGGTAGTATCCTGCGAGTCCAAGGAAACTTCGGATCTCGCCAACTATGGTTGGTGCTTCCCACTTGGTCACGGTATCAACTTTAGTGGGATCTACTGATATACCTTCTCCGGATATAATGTGTCCGAGGAATCCTACTTCCTTCAACCAAAACTCACATTTGCTGAACTTGGCATACAACTGATGTTCTCTGAGCTTCTCAAGTACCAATCGCAAATGTTCCTTATGCTCCTCTTCATTCTTCGAGTAAACCAGGATATCATCAATGAACACCACGACGAACTTATCCAAAAATTCCATAAACACTTTGTTCATCATGTTCATAAAATAGGCAGGTGTGTTAGTCAGACCAAATGATATAACGGTATACTCGTACAACCCATACCTGGTGGTAAAAGCTGTCTTAGGTATATCCTGTTCTTGAATCTTCAACTGGTGGTATCCTGATCGTAGATCGATCTTGGAAAATACTTTAGCTCCTTGCAATCGATCAAATAGATCATTGATCATTGGTAGTGGGTACTTATTCTTGATCATCACTTCATTCAACCCACGATAATCAACAACCATCCTTAATTACCCAACCTTTTTCTCCACTAGAAGTACTGGTGATCCCCAAGGCAACGAACTTGGGCGAATGTAACCTTTATCCAGTAACTCCTTAATCTGCTTCTTAATCTCCATCAAATCCTTTGCAGGCATCCTGTATGGTCTCTTTGATATTGGCCCCGTGCCTGGCAATAGCTCAATCAGAAACTCAATATCTCTATCCGGTGGCATGCCTGGCAACTCTTCTGGAAATACTTCAGGGAAATCCCTTACCACTGGTACTTCCTCCTGCACAACTCCTGTTAAACAGTTTACTTGAGTCCCTTTTGGCACATGTCTGGATACATACTTGATCCTTCTCCCTTCTGGGGTGGTAAGAAAAATTGTCTTACTGGCGCAATCGATGTTTCCTCCAAACATCGACAGCCAATCCATACCCAGAATTACATCCAATCATTGTGATTCCAAAATGATTAAATCCGAGGGAAACACATGCCTACCTATACTCAATGGCACTTGAAAACATCCTTGACTGGCCATATACTCCGCTCCTGGTGAGCTTACTAGCATTGGTGTTCTAAGAACCTTAGTGGGCAAGTTATACTTATCCAAAAATCCCCTTGATATGTATGAATGCGATGCACCAGTATCAAAAAGAACGAGTGCAGTAAATGACTTAACCAAAAACTTACCGATTACGGCATCCGGCTGCTCTTCAACCTCCTCCACTTTAACGTGGTTCACCTGTCCCGTGTTGAAAGGGTTCAGCTTCTTCCCAGAGCACTGTTCGTCCTCCTTGAAGAAAGTTGCGAAACTCTTGCTTCTTCATGGCCATAGCTCCTGCTGAAACATGGGCACTATGAAAAGCCTGCTGAAACTGGTCCCATGTGACAGTGTCGACAGGGAAAGTGGCTGTGAAATTCTCCCACCATGATGCTGCGGGTCCTTCAAGCTGATGTGCAGCAAACTTCACCTTCTCCGCATCTGTGCATCCTGCTGTGGTCAACTCTCTAGCTGTCCTGTGGAGCCAATCATCTGCTACTATCGGCTCGGTGCTACTGGAAAACACCGGCGGATTCAGCCTAAGAAAAAGGGCTAAGTGATCAACAGGTGGTGGTGGTGGTGGTGGGTTGTTGTTGTTGTTCCCCTGATTCTGATTCTGGACTAGCAACTGCATCAATGTGTTCTGCTGCTGGATCAACTGGGTGAGCTTCGGTGGAAAGGTAAATCCAGGGTCACGTCTCGGAGGCATCTGAGGGTTTAGAAAAGATGAGATTTAAGAATAGAGGGGGTCTAAAGAGAAAACACTACCCATATGCACATGAGGCAAAAGCAAACAATTCACTTCATTCAATCAAACAAGGGCATACAATCGATCTAACTATCGCAAAAGTGCTCGGACTACTGTATTTACATGGTGGACTACTACTACTGATGAGGTGGTCTACTAGAAATATTCTTCAGTTGCAGACTCCATGATATCTGCTCTGGCTTCATCAACATAGTCATCATCGCTATCATCAGGGTCTGAGTCGGTGTCGTCGATGATGATGTACTCTTCCGGGCGAATCTCCTTGGGTTCTTCGTCTTCATCTACTGGTGTAGGGCCTCCCATAAATATTCCGATCTTCTTGATCAGATCGTCATTCTTCTCCACCAATACTTTTGTTTCTTCTTCATAATCCTCACGTGTAGCCTTGAGTTCTTCCTCTAGTTCCTTGATTCTTGTCCTTGCCTTCTTCAGGTCTATCATGTCGGTGCACATCTGGTTCTCCTGTCGTCGAATATGCTGGTTTAATTCCTGGATAAAAGCTGCAATTGATCTATCCTTTCTGGTGCTGATCATCTCCCAGTGCTCATCTCGGCGCCCACAAATCTGGTAGATAGTATCCTTGAGATCATTGCGGTAGACTTCTCCAATGCGTCCCATGGTAATGCGAGCTGCCATGCTCTTTCCTATACTCCAAGTTGGTGCATCAAAAGAAAACTCTATGGGCTCAGTGATTGGCATGAACGTCCTTCCTAGAACTTGGACTTGAATCATCTAGCGCTCTTCTTCAGGTAAAGTGGCGTTGTAGGTTCCGGTGAAGCTTGGTACTCCTATGTTCAGGTATCTAGTGACTTCCTTCAAGTGACGTCCAAAGGGTGTATCTTCATCTGGTTGCGTGAACTTGTTCCTTGCGTCCGCCATCCTAAAGAGTAGAAAAGATGAGAGGTCAGAAGAGAAGAGAGTGAATAGTGATCTAGGTCTTTAGCTTAGTGGTCGTGTCCTATGGTCAGCGTGTGCTCTGATACCATCTCTGTAGCGACCAGACATCAAACGGTCTGATCTTTGTGCTCATGTGTCATCCCTGGATTAGTAATGCTGACACCACACAGTACTTGGAGGATTTATAACAGAGTAGCAATCACACACTTACTACATCGAGTGTCTCAATAGAGAACTTATTACAATAAATATGGCTTAAGGCCATCTAATAACGATAACAGCGGAAGGCTTGGAAGATAAGTGAGTCCATCAACTCCAACGGCATCACTGAGTATAGAACCACGACCTAAAAACTCCTTAATCGTCGTCTGAAAAGTCTGCAACATTAACGTTGCAGCCCGAAATGGGTCAGCACATGGAATATGCTGGCAAACTAACACATAGAGAGTAATGGAATGAAATAGCTATACTATATGCATATTTGGCTGGTGGAAAGCTCCATGGTTATAGTTTTGCGTAAAGCCAATTTTTCCCTACTGCAAAGGAATAAATTTTACTTAACTATCATGGTAGTTGTTAAACATTGAGAATGGTTGACAGCATTCTCAATCCCAATTACGCATCGTCATTAACAAAACCCAACAAAATTAATTTAGAGTAACATGTTGAGATTCACATGATAATCCAAGTACTAGATACTCAAGATGTCCATAACCGGGGACACGGCTAACCATGATTAGTTTATACACTCTGCAGAGGTTTGTGCACTTTTCCCCACAAGACTCGATCGCCTCCGTTTGGTTTCTCGCACTACATGGTGTTTGAGAAGATGGATGACCGAGACATAGTCTTTCAGAAGTGCTAGCACCTTACGATGGATAGACCGTTACACCTACTTTCCCCTACATCTGCTAGTCTACCCTGTGAGAGTTCGCACAACTTAATCAACTATGCTAGAGCCCATAATAGCTTGTGGCTGCACACGGAAGTTTCTAGTATGAATAATCTCATGATCCCTTTGGGCCTGGGTGGCGGTCCATAAAGAAAAACAGGCAATCCTAGAATACCCAGGTACCTCAATCCACCCAGATGTGTGTTTAAGTTGCCACCTTAGATAAACCATTAATTAACAAACTCACATCTGTCATGGAATCACTCACCCAATCCACGTCTACTAGCATAGCATGGCATAATGGCAAACGTAGAAGTAACTCCCAAAGGTTTGAAAATAAACAGGTAACAGGTACTACCTCAACTACTTCCCAATCCCACAATTTAATTAGATCCTAATCATGCAATGTTTGAGGATTGATCTAATGCAATAAAACTGGGTAGTAGGAGGTATGATCAAAGTGTTACTTGCCTTGCTGATGATCCGTGAAACCTAGAGATTTGAAGTAACAGGCGGCGCACTCCGGGTATTCTATCACAGACAAACAAACAAGCATACAATAAGTATTCATCTAATGCACGGGTAAAACTCAAATAAGAGATCTAACTAGAAGGTTCAACTTAAAAACTCCAGTTTGCAAAAAGAATCAAATCAAATGAAGCAACGAAAGTCAAACTCCAGGTGCTTGAATCGCCTGATTCCGATAAACGAGCGAAAAGTTATACTAAAACGAAAATCAGATCAGGAATCGCGATCAGAAAAATCACGGATTTAATCCGAGAAAAAGAAAAACGACGAACATTCGCTAGAACGAACGAACGGACGAACGATCGCTAATTAAATAAATCGGAAAAACCGATCTATCTAAAAAAACTGAAACAAAAAAAACGACAAAATCGTCGGAAAAACCGAACGGTTTTTCGGAAAAAAACCGGTGTCTAAAAAAAAATCTACCGGCAACTCCGGCGAGAACTCCGGCGGCGGCGCCGGTCGGCGGCCGCGCAGCGGCAGTGGCGGCGGTAGGCGGTGCGGGCGGTGGGGCGGCGGCGGCTAGGGCGGGGCTGGGGCTAGGGTTTGGGTGGGGAGGCTCCCGGGCTGGGCTCCCGGCTTATAAAGCCTGATCGGGCCTAGTGTCCAGGTCGGACACGGCCCGTAGGTCGGTTGCGTTTTTTTTAAATTATTCCGCGCCGAAAAACAAATAAAAGAAATACTAAACGGACTCCAAAAATCCCGAAATAAATTTTCCCGGGCTTCTAAAATCAAGCCGCACAAGGTTAACATTTATTTGGGGCCTAAATGCAATTTTGAAAAACGCACATTTTTCCTAAATTCAAATAAAACAACGAAAAACTCTGAAATAAAACCTTATTTGATTTTATTATTAAATCCTCAATATTTCTTTATTTTGGGAAAGTCATTTTATTCCCTCTCTCATATTTTTAATAGAAATAATTGATGATAAAATAATTAAAATCAAATGATCCTATTCTCAAAATTTGAGAAAACTCAAATATGAAAATAACGAAATCCCCAACTCTCTCCGTGGGTCCTTGAGTTGCGTAGCATTTCTAGGATCAAAACCAAAAGCAAATAAAATACGATATGCAATGATGATCTAGTGTATAACATTCCAAATTGAAAATTTGGGATGTTACATTTTCCTGCAAAAAATCTTAAACGAGAGTTGTATAGCAATACATAGTCACCTACATTAAACTCACGCTTTTGTATCCTTTTGTCATGCCATCTTTTGACTTTTTCTTTAAACAACTTGGCAATTTCGTAGGCTTAGGTTCTCCATTCATCAAGTGAGCTAATGTCAAATAACCTCTTCTCACCGGCAAGTTTGAAATCATAATTGGGCTCTTTAGTAGCCCAATAAGCCTTATGTTCTAGTTCGAGAGGTAAGTGACATGCTTTTCCATAAACCATTTTATACGGAGACATACCCATAGGATTTTTATATGCGGTTCTATAGGCCCATAATGCATCGTCAAGTTTCTTGGACTAATTCTTTCTAGATCCATTAACAGTCTTTTGCAAAATTAATTTGAGTTCTATGTTGCTCAATTCTACTTGACCACTAGACTATCGGTGATAAGGAGATGCAATTCTATGATTAACACCATATTTAGCAAGCATTTTAATAGAAGTGTTATGATCAGCACTACTAGTTAAAATGTGAACCACCATCAGTCATTAAATATCTAGGGACTCCAAACCTTGGAAAAATAACTTCTTTAAGCATTTTAATAGAAGTGTTATGATCAGCACTACTAGTTGGAATAGCTTCTACCCACTTAGTAACATAATCAACAACAACTAAAATATGTGTATATCCATTAGAGGCAGGAAAAGGTCTCATATAATCAAAGCCCGAAACATCAAATGGTTCAATAACAAGTGAATAATTCATAGGCATTTCTTGACGTCTACTAATATTACCAATTCTTTGACATTCATCACAAGACAAGACAAACTTACGGGCATCCTTGATAAGAGTAGGCCAATAAAAACTGGATTGCAATACCTTGTGTGCAGTTCTATCTCCAGCATGGTGTCCTCCATACGCCTCGGAGTGACACTTGCGTAGGATCTATTGCTGTTCATGTTCAGGTACACAACGTCTAATAACACCATCTACTCCTTTATAAAGATGTGGGTCATCCCAAAAGTAATGTCTCAAATCATAAAACAACTTTTTCTTTTGCTGGTATGTGAAACTAGGTGGTATAAATTTAGCAACAATGTAATTAGCATAATCAGCATACCATGGAGCAGTATGAGTAGCATTTATGAAATTTAATTTTTCATCAGGAAAGCTATCATCAATAGGTAGTGGGTCATCAAGAACATTTTCTAACCTAGACAAGTTGTCTGCAACGGGGTTCTCAGCTCCTTTTCTATCAACAATATGCAAATCAAATTCTTGTAGCAAGAGAACCCATCTAATAAGTCTAGGTGTAGCATCTTTCTTTTCCATAAGATATTTAACAGCAGCATGATCAGTGTGAATAGTTACTTTAGAATCAACAATATAAGGTCTGAACTTATCACGGGAAAATACAACTGCGAAGAATTCTTTTTCAGTAGTAGCATAATTTCTCTGAGTATTGTCTAGAGTTTTACTAGCATATTGAATAACATTTAATTTCTTATCAACTCTTTGACCTAGAACAACACCTACAACATAATCACTAGCATCACACATAATTTTAAAGGGTAAATTCCAATCAGGTGGCTGAACAATCGGTGCAGAGATCAATGCTTTCTTAAGTATTTCAAATGCTTCTACACAGTCATCATCAAAAACAAATGGTATATCTTTATGTAATAAATTAGTCAGAGGCCGAGAAATTTTTGAGAAGTCCTTAATGAACCTCCTATAAAAACTGGCGTGACCAAGGAAACTTCTTATACCTTTGATGTCCTTGGGGCATGGCATCTTTTCAATAGCATCAACCTTGGCTTTATCAACCTCAATACCTCTTTCAGAAACTTTATGCCCCAAGACAATACCTTCATTAACCACAAATTGAAACTTCTCCCAATTCAAGACAAGGTTAGTTTCTTCACATCTCTGCAAAACTCGATCAAGGTTGCTTAAGGAATCATCAAAAGAGGATACATAGATGGAGAAATCATCCATGAAAACTTCACAAATATTTTCACAAAAGTCAGAGAATATAGCCATCATGCATCTTTGAAAGGTAGCAGGTGCATTACATAAACCAAAAGGCATATGTCTATAAGCAAAAGTACAAAAAGGGCAAGTAAAAGTAGTCTTTGATTGGTCATTGGCTGACACAGGTATTTGAGAGAACCTAGAATAACCATCTAGAAAGCAAAAATGTGTATGTTTGGATAATCTTTCTAGCATTTGATCGATAAAAGGTAAGGGGTAATGATCTTTTTTAGTAGCTTTATTTAATTTGCGGAAAACAATTACCATCCTATAACCTGTAATAATTCTTTGCGGGATCAACTCATCTTTATCATTAGGAACGACACTAATACCTCCCTTCTTAGGGACACAATGGACATGACTTACCCACTAACATCAACAACAGGATAAATTATACCTTCCTCAAGAAGCTTTAGTATTTCCTTTCTTACCACTTCCTTCATCTTAGGATTCATTCGTCGTTGATGATCACGAACTGGTTTGGCATCTTCCTCCAAATTTATTTTGTGTTGACACAAAGTGGGACTAATGCCCTTAAGATCATCAAGAGTATATCCAATAGCAGCACGGTGCTTCTTTAGAGTTTTCAATAATCTCTCTTCTTCATGCTCTAAAAGTTTAGCACTAACAATAACATGACATATCTTCTTCTCATCAAGATAAGCATATTTAGGAGTATCAGGTAACGGTTTAAGCTCAAACACGGGATCACCCTTGGGTGGAGGAGGATTCCCTAGGATTTCAACAGGCAAATTGTGTTTCAGGATGGGTTCCTGTTTAAAGAATACTCCATCTATTTCCCTTCTTTCATTAAACATATCATTTTCATGGTCTAGCAAATATTGTTCTAAAGGATCACTACACTAGAAAAAGAAGACACATCCGTGACATTTTGGGCCGAACGGAATTTTTTTCTGTCATACATATGACACTTCTATGACGACAATTGTGACAAAACCCGATATCATCATAGATGTGGTGGGCTCCTACTTCTATGACAAAAAATCATGACAGAAAATGGGCTATTCGTCCTGGGCGGGCCGGAGACACAGCTGCATGACATTCTTTGGGCCGTCCATGATGGAAAAAACCATGGTACAAGCGAGGGGGAGGAAAATTTCGGGGAGTTCCCGGTTACGGTGGGAGGTCGGGGCCGAGCGATGCATGTTTCTCTTGTACACATACGCGCGTGTGTGCGAGGCGTTGGCTCTAACTGAACCCGAGCGAGGCGTTGGGCTCTATCTGAACCCGAGCGATTGCACTACAGGCTACGCGTTACTAAACCCGAGCGATCGATTGATGGATGTTAACTGAACCCGATCGAGCGACTCCTTCGCTACTGCTGCTAACTGAAGCTGATCGATGCTGCCTCTGGGATGAACAGTGAGCATTGCGGGGGGGGGGGGGGTTGGATGAACAGTGAGCGGTGGCGTTGCCTTTGGATGAATAGGACCCCGTGGTGTGGTGGAGGGCTGGATGAACAGTAGACGGTGGAGGGGTGCCCGTGGAGGGGTGGTTGAATAGGACCCCGTGGTGTTGAGGGCTGGATGAACAGTAGACGGTGGAGGGGTGGTTGAACAGTAGCCGATGGAGTAGCGCGCGATGCAGGTTGGATGGACAGGAGCCCGTGGAGGCTGGAGGAGGTCAACGGTAGCCCGTGGAGGCTGGAGGAGGTCGACGGTGGAGATGAACAGTATCCCGTGGAGTCCCGTTTTGTGGTACGCCACACCCCTCCCGATGAACAGGACCCCCGTTTTGACCGTAGCGCTCCAACACAAGTCCGTTTCGTCCATTTTGCGGTACGCCACACCCCTCCCGATCAATAGGACCCCCGTTTCGACCGTAGGAGGTCCGTTTCCTCCGTTTTGCGGTACACCAGACCCCTCCCGATAAAGAGGACCCCATTTCGAACGTAGGAGGTCTGTTTCCTCCGTTGTGCGGTACGCCAGGCCTCGTTTCCATCGCCTGTTCCATCCAAACCCTCCCAATGAACACGACCACGCATTCCGTTTTGACCCAGCCGGTTGGCTCCCTCGCGTTCCGTTGCCTCCCGATGAACACGACGCATTTCGTTGCCTCCCCATGAACACGACGCATTCCGTTGCCTCCCCATGAACACGACGACGATGTTGTTTCTCTGTTCCGAACCAGCCATGTACACGAGCCCTGGTCGTACGTATGCGCGAGTAGGCGTTCGAGACCCTGCCCGTCTGTACACATACGTGGCCGTATTTTCTTTCTTGCACCCTGGCCATTGTACGTACGTGTACATGCTACGTGCGCGCCTCTACCACGACACGTACGCGCCTCTACTACGACACGTGCGCGCCTCTACATCCACCAGTATATATGTACGTACACGTTCACGACCAGAATGACAACGCTACGTACGCTTCGACCAGGTGGGTCCTGACTGTAAGGCACTTCCTTGCCTGCGAAGATGTAGCTGGTGGGTCCCAGCAGTCAGGGGGGCAAATCGTTTTTTTTGCTCGGACGCACTTCCTTACGTGCGAAGATGTAGCTGGTGGGTCCCAACAGTTAGGGGCAAACATTTTTTTCGTGAAATACGGTGGCCCGTTTGGTGGGTCCCCGCTGTCAAGTGGAGGAATAATTATTTTGCACGTAATAAGGAGGCACTTCCTTGCTGCGGCCGTGGACCCAACTGTCAGCCTCTCCACGTACAGTCCACGTCCGATGGAAGCCGTTCCTTGACCACGTTGACCACGCCGCACCGAGAGCACCAGGGCAGTGGACGACGGCGAGGCCTAGGATGGGTACGACGCGGAGCCGGGGAAAATGCGGCAGTGGATGCCCATGCGTAGAGGAGTACGAGGGTTCACTGGTTCACTGTGGTGTGAGGCTGCCGTTGCCGCAGAATAACAGGGGGTGTGGGTGAGTAGAGGGATGGCCTGGCCAGCGGTGGGAGTAGTAGGGGGCGGTGAGGCCTCCGCCGCATTGCAGCTGGTCACGGGAGGCAGGAGCACGAGGCACAACCGGCGCTAGTTTGGGCGGCTGGAGCAAGAAGACCAAAGGTTGAAGAAACACTATGGTCGTTGGATGGACATCGTATGGTCACTGGAGCTAGAATCGTGCATATTGACTAAGTTGACAAAGCCCTCCATCCCCGTCAACTTAGTAGGCCCACAAGTCAGCCTGCCACTATACTGGGTCCCAGCTAACATGGGGAGTATTCATTTTTTGTGCGTAATAAGGAGGCACTTCCTTGTGTGCAAAGATATAGCTGGTGGGTCCGAGCTATCAGTGGCGGTAACTCTTTTTGCGAAATACAGAGGCCCTTTCGGTGGGTCCCTGCTGTCAGGTGGAGGAATCATTATTTTGCGCGTAATAAGGAGGCATTTCCTTGCGTGTGGCCATGGACCCAGCTGTCGACCTCTCCACGTACAGTCCACTTCAGATGCATGTCGGTCGTTGACCACGTTGACTAGGCCGCGCCGAGAGCACCAGGGCGGTGGACGACGACGAGGCCTAGGAAGGGAATGACATGGAGGTAGGGAAGATTCGGCAGTTGTTTCCCACGCGGAGGGGAGTACGACTATACGAGGGTTTATAGGTTCGTCTGTCGTCGCCGGAGAATAACAACAGGTGTGGGTGAGTAGAGGGATGGCTAGGCCAGCGATGGGAGTACGGTGGGGCGGTGAGGCCTGCGCGGCAGCAGAGCCGGCCGCGGGGAGGAGGGAGCAGGCAGTCCCGCCGGCGCTTGTTTGAGCGGCTGGAGCAGGAAGAGCAGAGATTGAAGAAGCACGACGGCTGTTGGATGGCCATCCAACAGTCACTGCTTGTGCGACAACCTTTTTTTAGGAAAGCCTCAAATCTGTGGAAAACAGCATACAACCCATCTGCCATTATTTCTAATAATTTACAACCCATTTGCTAATTATTAAGGTTTTTTGGAGCCCATATTCTTTTTGTTAGCATTACAGCCCATATTGTGGCCACGGTTAAAAAATTATACTGACGACACATAGGCTAATGCATGAAACACTCAGATGATAAATGTGCTGATAAACAGATAAAGTACAACATCTAGACCTTCTTGGCACGCTTGATCATGACGCTGCGGCTATCCGTGTACTCGTCAGTTACGGGAAGCAGACACGCCCTCATGTCCAAGATCTGCCTGTACATGTCGTAGCATGCGTATGCGTTGTTGGCCGCGTAGGTTATGTAGGCTAGATTCAGAGGTACCTCCCACGTGTTCAGGTCGTCCTCTTTCATGTTGGCATATAAGGGGTCGATGATGGTCTCAGCAAGGTCAACCACAAAGTCCTTCTCCTGCCCGTTGCTGATGATATTGTATTGCTTCTGGATGTCGACAAGCTTGTTGGACCAGATGGCCGAATCATCGTGTTCTTCCTTCTCTCCACCGTAGCGAAGGTGCAGTCGGCACTGCCGACGAAACGGGCGAATGCCCCAGAACCTGGTGCAGCCATAGGACTGAGGCGAGGCAGAGCTTCACCGAGTCCGTATCATTGGTGTACATCACATTCAACTTGGTGCAGCCATAGGACTGAACGGCGAACTCAAAGGGGAACTCTTTGCTGAAGTCCATATCCAGCAGGCTCACCCCTCGGATCGCCATTGGAGTCTCTTCAAGTGAACGAGTGTGTAGGTGGCGGCAGCAGTTCGTTTTTCAGCTCTTGGGGAACTGGATTCAACAGTAAGCTGAGTGTGTACAGGCGACAACAGTTACTACCCCTCACTCGTCCGATACACGCCCGACAGAAGATGCACCCTCCGCCACACGTCGGTTCACGAGCGGGTCTGTATTGGTACTGTAATAACAGGAGTTAGTGGTCACTTTACTTAAATTTAATTAACTTTAATAGAAATTTGTACTTAAAACAAGCAATGCATTCGCTCGTTCTATCAGTGCCACAGGATCAACATGCACAATAATTAGAATTATTATTCTCAGGACACACACGATCAGCACATTTGTCGCACTTTCACAAAGATAATACTACCAAGTTTGAACTGTTTGTTATGGTTGTTGTCCTCTGCATCATCATGCCGTGTTTCCCAGCTTGCAAGATTCAGAACCAACAAATAAGATCCAAATAATAAGTACAACAAAGATGCCTACACATCTCATTGATTCCCAGCTTGCAAGATTCAGAACCAACAAATAAGATCCAAATAATAAGTACAACAAAGATGCCTACACATCTCACTGATTCCTAGCTTGCAAGATTCAGAACCAACCCATTAGAGCCTTTTGATAAAGTGAATATCGGGATTAAATCCATCTTGGCTAGCCATGTCATACAATCGAAGAACTTGGCGAATGCTCTTGACTGTCACAACATCTGTAGTTGAGTATTCCTATTTGCACATCATATTTGCACAGCATAAACAAGGAGACATGAGAGCATGATTTCGCTTTGATAGCGGCCTCCTTGAACTCAACCTCCAGCTCTACTTGGATGAGGTCTGCCTGGAGTTCCATGATTCAATTCATGCGCCTTTTTTTGCAGTTCACCTGAAATGAAGCAAAGATTGCATCATTCAGCTAGCAAGAAGTACTTGCTCTTGTGAGATGGCAGGTTCTTCTTTAGTAGTTGCACTAAATTGAGGAACATTAAGTTGGCTGTCCGGCTCATGTAAGGTGCAACTATAATTTTTTTATCCTTTTGTGCAGTTCCACTAAAATAAAGTGTCATTGTGGTGACAGTGACGGCTCCATCTTGCAAAGGCTAATAAAATGTTGCGCAAGATTACGAGCAGAACTTGACGGAGATTTTGGAAACTCCAATCACCATTTTGTGCAGTTCCACCAAAATTGAGAGATGTTGCCCACGTGACATTTTAGTTGAACTGCACAAGACACTCATTCCAAAAAAAAGTTTTTTGTGCAGTTCACCAAAGGTTCACAATAGCAACAAGGTGAAATGGATATCCCTATCTGCACAAAAAGATAGAAAGTAAATAGTTACTGGTCAATAAGAATATACGAAACATATACAAAATGAAAAGAAGCATCTTAATTATGTTCATGGCAATCACGCAAGGACAATAGAAATTTTAAAACTTCAGCAATGCTTCATGTTACCAGAAGCATTACGATCAACAATGAGATTCCTCAAATATGGGATTACTTTAATGGTGGCATTGCTTGTTTACCAGACACAGTAAATCAACAACAGCTAAAGAGTTGGTTGAAGGGCATGGGACCGTGGGGACACCAGGACACTCAGTAGCGTAAAGGAGTACTTATCATACTGGGGAAAACAACAGGAGTGCCATTGTACTATGTGAGGGCAGCAAATCTAATCCTGGAGACCTTTTACTATGTGAGGGTAGCAAATCTAATCCTAGGGACCTTTTACTATGTGAGGGTAGCAAATCTAATCCTGGGACCTTTTACTATGTGAGGGCAGCACATCTAATCCTGGAGACCTTTTACTATGTGATGGCAGCAAATCTAATCCTGGACATACTCTGTTGACTTGTCCACCAGCCGCCACTTTCTATCCTTTTTTAAACCAATAATATATCAGTTCCTTATCCAGTTTGTACTGCGTTTTCCCATTATTTCCATTTTCAACGAAGAGACCGGTTGGGTATCCGGTCTCTACTACTTTCACCATATTATTTCCTCTTTGAATCAATTCCTAGATTCATGCTACAACTTTCCCCCCTTTCTTCGTTGTTTGAACAAAGCCCTAGATTCGAATGCATGAAGTAGCTTTACCACTAATAATACTAAAAATTTAGGTGGCTTTGGAAGAGCTGATGGGAGTAGAAAAATATGCACATGCAGACACATGGGGATCTGGGGCAATAGAGCAAGGCCGCTTTCAAAGAACTTATACCTGAGGGTCGCCGGGATGTCGGCGACGGCAGGTCGGATCTGTGGACAATACAGGAAGGAGGAAGAAGACTCGGAGGACCTCCCGACTCAGCCATGTGTCGGAGAGAACGGCACGGGCAGAGGATCGGGCCCCTCCGGCAGCTGTGGGTTTCCTCCCTCGGCGGCGATGACCGCGTGAACGATGCACCTTTTAGTCCTTGAGGGAGTCCTGGATTAGGGGGTGTCCGGATGGCCGGACTATACCTTCAGCCGGACTCCTGGACTATGAAGATACAAAATTGAAGACTTCGTCCCGTGTCCGGAAAGGACTTTCCTTGGCGTGGAAGGCAAGCTTGGCAATACAGATATACAGATCTCCTACCATTGTAACCGACTTTGCGTAACCCTAACCCTCTCCGGTGTCTATATAAACCGGAGGGTTTTAGTCCGTAGGACAACATAGACAACAATCATACCATAGGCTAGCTTCTAGGGTTTAGCCTCTCCGATCTCGTGGTAGATCTACTCTTGTACTACCCATATCATCAATATTAATCAAACAGGACGTAGGGTTTTACCTCCATCGAGAGGGCCCAAACCTGGGTAAAACTTCGTGTCCCTTCCCTCCTGTTACCATCCGGCCTAGACGCACAGTTTGGGACCCCCTACCCGAGATCCGCCGGTTTTGACACCGACATTGGTGCTTTCATTGAGAGTTCCTCTGTGTCGTCGCCGTCAGGCTCGATGGCCCCTACGATCGTCAATAGCGACGCAGTCCAGGGTGAGACCTTCCTCCCCGGACAGATCTTCGTCTTCGGCGGCTTCGCACTACTGGCCAATTCACTTGGCCATCTGGAGTAGATCGAAAGCTACGCCCCTGGCCGTCAGGTCAGATTTGGAAGTTTAAACTACACGGCTGACATCCGCGGGGACTTGATCTTCGACGGATTCGAGCCACTGCCAAGCGCGCCGCACTGTCCCGACGAGCATGATCTAGCTCTGCCGCCAAACAGTGCCCTGGAGGCCGCACCCGCATCGGTTTCGACCCTTAATTCGGAGCCAACTGCGCCGATCGAGGATGGGCGGTTGGACGCCGCCTTGGGGGCTGTGATCCCAACAGTGATTGAGCCGAACACCAGCCCCGCACTCCGCGAGACTCGTGACTCCAAGGAGCCGGACTCCTCTCCAGACTCCGAACCCTCCGCGCCCCCGCCGATCGAATCCGATTGGGCGCTGATCATGGAGTTTACTGCCGCGGACATCTTTCAGCACTCGCCTTTCAGCGATATTCTAAAGACACTGGAGTCTCTCTCTTTATCAGGAGAGACCTGGCCGGACTACGGTCAGCAAGGTTGGGGTACGGACGATGAAGAAATTCAAAGCCCACCCACCACCCACTTTGTAGCCACTTTCGATGATTTAACCGACATGCTCGACTTCGACTCCGAAGACATCAACAGTATGGACGCCGATGAAGGAAACGATGAAGAACCAGCGCCTATTGGGCCCTGGAATGCCACCTCGTCATATGACGTATACATGATGGACGCACCAAAAGATGACGACGAGGAGCGGAAGGACGCACCAAAGGCTTGTTCCCTCGAAAAGCAGTCAAAGCGGCGACGTAAGCGCCGCCCCAAATCCCGCCTCGACAAACATAACGATCACATAGACCCAGCGCTGGAGTAGGGCAAACCGCTGCCGGACAACGGCAATCCGGATAATCAAACCGAACAAACAAACCCTATCAAGGATAATGGTCCGGATGACATAACGCCGGACAGACTCCCGGGGCAGCAGAATGCCCGTAAAAGGCTTGTTGCCACCGCGAGGAGTCTTAAAAAGCAGAAGCAAAGGCTCAAGGCCGCTCAAGACACACTCCAAATCAGATGGAGTAAAATACTCAACACAGCAGCAAGGTACGGCGATAATCGCCCCTCCAACAGCTACCCAAAGCGGAAGCTACTACCCGAATTCGATGAGGAGGCCTCAGACCCCCCACAACCAAACATCAAAGTTACCACCTGGTCGGATAGACGACCCCTCTACCAACATAGAGCAGCATACAATGCCGCTCACAATACAACACGCGACCCATGCGAGGGCTCGCACCCAAAGGATGGCGCAACAAGATCCCTCTATGGACCATGCAAGCGCACCCCAGCATACAATGCAACACAACAAACATCCGAACAACGTGGTACACCTAGCTACAGGGGTGCCGCACACCCCCTATGTTTCACCGATGAGGTGCTGGACCACGAATTTCCAGAGGGATTCAAGCCCGTAAACATAGAGGCATACGACGGAACAATAGACCCTAGGGTCTGGATTGAGGACTACATCCTTCATATCCATATGGCTCGAGGAGATGATCTCCATGCCATCAAGTACTTACCCCTCAAACTCAAAGGGCCAGCTTGCCACTGGCTCAAAGGCCTCCCCGAAAGCTCCATTGGGAGTTGGGAAGAGCGCGAAGACGCTTTTCGGGCAAATTTTCAAAGGACTTATGTCCGACCTCCGGATGCGGACGATTTGAGTTACATAACTCAATAGCCCGGAGAGTCAGCCCGAAAGCTTTGGAACAGGTTTCTTACTAAAAAGAACCAGATTGTTGACTGTCCAGACGCTGAAGCCTTGGCAGCTTTCAAGCATAGCGTCCGTGACGAATGGCTCGCCAGACACCTCGGCCAAAATAAGCCGAGAACGATGGCCGCATTAACAAACCTCATGACCCGCTTTTGCGCGGGTGAGGACAACGGTCTAGCCAGATGCAGCACCAGTGACCCCAGTACATCCGAAGTTACAGATGGAAATGGGAAATCACGATGCAACAGCAATAACAAACGCCGGAATAAAGAAGACCGCACGAAGGGCACAACAGTAAATGCCGAATTCAAAAGCTCTCGGCCAGGTCAAAAGCCGCCCCCTAAAGGCACCAGGGATGAACTGTCCAGCCTCAACAAAATTTTGGACCAAATATGTCAGATCCATAGTACCCCTGGTAAACCTGCTAATCATACCCACAGAGAATGTTGGGTCTTCAAGCAGTCTGGCAAGCTCAACGCCCTACACAAGGGGAGGATACGCCAAGTGAAGACGAGAACGAGCCTCGCAAGCAAGACACGGGGGAACAAAAGAAATTTCCACCAGAAGTCAAAACAGTAAACGTGTTACACGTGATCAAGGGAAAAAACAACGCGGCACTCCCAGAAAAATATACCCAAGTGCCTGTCACCGCGAAGTCCTGCCACTGGTCGTCTCAACCGATCACCTTCGACCATCGCGATTACTCATCAAGTATCTGGCACGCAGGATGTGATGCCCTGGTATTAGACCCAGTAATTGGCATATATCACTTCACACGAGTCTTGATGGATGGCGGCAGTAGCCTAAACCTAATATATCAGGATACAATCTACGGGACGGGGTTAGACCCAACACAAATTCGCCATAACAATACTACCTTTAAAGGAGTAACGCCATGCCCAGGGGCTCGTTGCATGGGTTCCCTCCTACTACAAGTTATATTCATCTCCCCCAATAACTTCTGTCGTGAGCATTTAACTTTCCACATCGCTCCGTTTCAAAGTGGCTAGCAAGCACAGCTCGGACGCGAAGCTTTCGCTCGCTTTAATGCAATACCACACTACGCCTCCCTCACACTCAAGATGCCCGGTCCACGTGGCATCATTGCAGTGCACGGAAATATCAAGCGATCTCTGCACGCCGAAGAGAGTGAGGCTGCCTTGGCAGCCGCACACTAAAGGCGCCCGGACCAGCGAAAGCATCCAATAGGTCGTCAAGACCTCGGACACAACTAATCGAGTCCGGCGCCGCTACTTATACCGAATAAACAGTCACACCTCTATTTGTCAATACAAGGGGCTCAACGCGCGCAGACAAGTGGCAATTTCTTCTCATCTTGAATTATGCATGGTTTCTTTAAAAAACTGTCTTTCTGCACGACAACTTTTTCACCTAAATTCCTCTCTTTTACAGACGATCATCGTGCTACACCCATCCAGGATACGGCACAACGAAGACACAGGCGCAGACGTGCAGCAGGGACCTGTTCCAAGGATTCTTTTTAGATTAAGACCCTGCGTAAACCTTTTTTACTGTCTCGTGTTGATACATATCCACCAAAGGATGCTGACGTCTTGGCATGTGGCCACGCCAGAACAATGCCCGTACCTGGACAGAAGGGGCTTCTTACAAAGGCCGTTATTTAGGCCCGGTTTATACCACTAAGACCGAATACCTTAGGGAGTGTTCGGCGTCGCGAGTTCGGCCTTATATGCATCAGCTCCGAATCATTGTCTTTGGTCAAATGTTGGGTTTGCCCGGCTCCTATGTTTTGGTGCCTTACGTTCCGCTTTACTGGCTAAGGTAGCACCAGGAGAACTACTGCGATTGTGCCCTGGTTCATCCGGACGAGCACCTCAGTAGAGAAAGCCGAAAACTGACTATCATGATATAGCGTGAGACTGGTCAACCACTCGATGACCTGTCGGAATGTTAGAATTCCTCCGCCTTAACGAAGGGCTGTTTTCCGGCCAGGCATGTACGCACCCCGGGATCGGGAGAGTGCGGAGCCACCAGGGGCTATCTAGTAGCCCCACTGTCAAACTCCTATGGCTAAGTGAAAGTGCTAAAGCATTATAGTCCGGTTACCTCGCTCGCTCCGCTATCACCTCCTTAATAGGACCAAGACGTTGGGTTAAGTGTGAATGCGTGTTTGTGCGAGCACCTCCGCATTATATGCGTGAGGATTGAAGCCGACGACTGCAATCTTTCAGGTTATACACATGTATACATAAACGGCCGCCCAGGAGGCATCATATTACTTTCAGGAAAAAATATAAAAATATCCTTATAAAAATTTATAAAAGCATCTCGCTTACAATGAGATTACATATCACTCAAACATAATATTTTTTGAGCACTAGGTCTCTATCATCGCATCAATGCGTGGCACCACGTCAAGGAGCTGCTACACCAAGCCGAAATAGGTGTTCGGTTTTGACCTTTCCGGCCATAGCTGATCCACAACAGACCTCATGGAGAGTCCGGACAACCTATTTAGTTCGGCCCATTCTACTAATTGGTCACTCAATGAAAGTGGACGCTCGGGAGAATGGAATTGTCTCCAAAACAGCTGGTCTACTTCACGGTCTGTCTGACCCTGGAAATACTTGGCCGCATCGGCAGCGCTCGCCGCCAAATCCATATATACATCCTCCGAACTCCACATCCGATCCAGAGGGGCATATCGTGGATCTCCGAACTTCCTCCGCAACATAAAGGATTTCCCAGCTACAATATCCCCGGCTTCCCGCAGCTCCTCCTTCTTTGCCCTCATAGCAGAGCAGAGGTCATTTCTCGTCGCAGCAACCTTCTCAAGGTTCGATGCCTTCGCTTGGTTTTCCTTTTCGAGAACTCGGCAACGGTCGGCGGCGGCTTTTAATTCTATGGCCATCTTGGCCATCTTGTCTCGGCTCTCGCCATGCGCGGCCTTCTCGGCTTGCAACTCTTCGGCCGCTTTCAAAGCAGCCGCATTACCCAACCTCGCTTGTTCCTTGGCTCGGGCAAGTTCCACCCGCAAGGCTTCAACAGTGGCAGCTCCATCTGCAGTCACAACATGTTAAAGATACGGGCATCATGCTGCTCTTCTTATGTGGCGTTTTAAGGACACTTACCCTGTGCCTCGTCAAGCCTTTTGTTAACAAGCTCGATGTCGGCGTCTGCCACATCCAACTACCGTTCTAAATGGTAAAACTCGCTAGTCCGGCTAGCCACCGGAGCTTCCATTACCTGCACATAAAGGCAGTATGGTTATTACTTGGGAATATGATCCTCTGTTCATCGTCGTTTCTAACGACAACCAGAGTCTCAGGGGCTACTATCTACACAGGGCACACCTAGCATGTGCAGGACTATCATACATTCTTTTACGTACCTCAAAGCCTGTCAGTAGACTCATAAAAGCTTCATGCAATCCGCTTTCGGCGGACGATATCCTCTCCATCACCGTATTCACCAGCACATGGTGTTCGTCTGAGATGGCCGCTCGCCCCACCAACTCCCTCAGAACATCCGATCGCACACTAGCCGGTGCCGGACTCTTTTGTCTGCTCTCTTCGGGAACCAGATGCTGGGAGCTTCGGGGGTCAACAGGATTATTTTCTGGCCTCGTCGGACTCGGAGAGGCCCTCCGCGACGACACTTCAGGGTCACCCGCTTCCGGAGCGAAGGAGTCCGGAGGAGGCGTTTCACTCTCCATCATCTCTGGAAGAAGATCCCCCGAAGACGAGCTCATTTGAGAGGGGCTAAGGCCCGAACTGCAAAGATATATGCGGTTGTTATTTTCTCAGAAGAAAAAGATGGCGTATTTGTACTATTAAAGTATTTCGGGCCACTTACGACTCGCGGGAGAATTGATCCCCCCGCGGACTTTGTGCGGCAACAGCGCCCCCCAGGGTAGGACCCTCTGTGGAAGACTTCTTCTCCCGTTTGGAAGCTTCGGCTTCCGAACCCCCGGGCATGGTCCTTTTCCTCCTCTGGTCGTCTTCCTTCATGGAGACGCTCACTCCCTCGGTTAGAATGGGCAGCGTTGGGGGCCCGCGTCCGCCCGTATTATCCTCCCCGGTATCTTCCTTCAAGGGCTCTGGGCAGGGTGCGACCTGGAGCATCTTTTCCAGTACCGGATTTTCCAAACCCTCAGGGAGGGGTCCGAACAACGAATCAACTTCGCCTTTGTTAGCCAGTCCTGGTCAAAAGCGAACTCTCAGAGATAACTTCGTAACAAGTGAGAGATAGTATATTCGGCTGGAAGATTCCTTACCTGTTCGGCGGCGCGGATACTACTCAGGCCCACGTCCTGGGTGATTTCCGGACACTCTACCTGAGGTCCGAAGAATGACTTGTACATCTCCTCGTGCGTCAGGCCGAGGAAATTTTGAATGACACGCGGTCCCTCGGGATTGAACTCCCACAAGCGAAGAGGCCGGCATTTGCAACGCTGGACTTGACGGACCAGCATAACTTGTATTACCGCAACCAAACTGAAATCTCCATTAAAGAGATCTCGAATGCGGCTTTGCAGCACAGGCACGTCCTTGGCTGGACCCCAGCTCAGTCCTCTGCTAATCCATGACATCAGTTGTGGTGGAGGGCCCGAGCGGAAAACAGAGGCGGCTGCCCAATTGGCACTTCTAGGAGCCGTGATGTAGAACCACTCCTGTTGCCACAATTCAGACACCTCTAGGATGGAACCTTTGGGCCATGAAGCTCCCATCATCTTGCGTATTGAGGCACCTCCGCGTGCCGCATGTTGCCCCTTGATCATCTTCGGCTTTACTTCAAAGGTCTTGAGCCATAGGCCAAAGTGAGGGGTAACCCGGAGGAAGGCCTCGCACACGACAATAAATGTCGTGATACAAAGAAAGGAGTCCGGAGCTAGACCATGGAAATCTAGCCCGTAGTAAAACATCAAGCCCCTGACAAAAGGATCCAGAGCAAGGCCTAGACCTCGGAGGAAGTGGGAGAAGAACATGACACTCTCGTTGGGTTCGGGGGAGGGGACGGCCTGCCCCCGGGGAGGCAGCCGATGCAAAACTCGGAAGTCAGATATCTGGTCTCCCTCAACTTTTTGATGTCTTCTTCCGTGACGGAGGAAGGAACCCATCGGCCTTGAAGGCTAGATCCGGACATGACTAAGGGTTCGGAGCACCTGACCTAAACTTTGGGCGTTTGAGCTTGGGGTGGGGGAAGGATTCAATTGAGCACGGGAGGGAAAAATAAAAGGCCTTGTCCCTTTATAAAGAGGGTTAATATCAAGCGTCCTCTCCGTGTCCGTTTGGACTTGCCTATAATCTAGGAGTCCTAGGAGCGGTTGGGTTACCCATGACCGTATTGATGAGAAATCCGGAATAAGGGGACACGATCTCTGCTTTAACAAGACGTGCCAAGGAAACCGCCTCGCATAACGCGCTGAGGTAGGATAATGAAACGACTCAGATAAAGGCTTGGCCGTGGTGTGTCGCACTACGGAATACGTCAGCAGATTAGTTTTGTGTAAATATTGTTCTCTCTATGGTAATATGTGGAAACTTATTTTGCAGAGCCGGACACTATCTTTGTGTTCAAAATTTTCTATGAAGTACTTGGAGGAGGAACCCGCCTTGCAATGCTGAAGACAAACTGCACGCCTGACTCGTCGTCATTGAAGCCTGGTTCAGGGGCTACTGAGGGAGTCCTGGATTAGGGGGTGTCCGGATGGCCGGACTATACCTTCAGCCGGACTCCTGGACAATGAAGATAAAAGATTGAAGACTTCGTCCCGTGTTCAGAAAGGACTTTCCTTGGTGTGGCAGGCAAGCTTGGCGATACGGATATACAGATCTCCTACCATTGTAACCGACTTTGCGTAACCCTAACCCTCTCCGGTGTCTATATAAACCAGAGGGTTTTAGTCTATAGGACAACATAGACAACAATCATACCATAGGCTAGTTTCTAGGGTTTAGCCTCTCCGATCTCATGGTAGATCTACTCTTGTACTACCCATATCATCAATATTAATCAAGCAGGACATAGGGTTTTACCTCCATCGAGAGGGCCCGAACCTAGGTAAAACTTCGTGTCCCTTGCCTCCTGTTACCATCCGGCCTAGACGTACAGTTCGGGACCCCCTACCCGAGATCCGCCGGTTTTGACACCGACAGTCCTCTACACACACCGGCCGAAGGGATCCGGCCGGATCTGTGACCAGCGGTGAGAAGAGAGAAAATGTCGCTACCGCTGTCTTGTTTATATCTGGAGAGGATGAGAGAATGAAGAGAGCAACCCTAGTAAAGCAAGCGCTCAGGCCCCTGCATCCATATATAGTGGAGTGATTATCTTTTTTCTCTCCACAACAAGTGTTTCAATTTGTGTACATGGCATTAAATAAAAGAAACTCTCTATTTAAGGTGACTACTTTACGACTCCTACTTACTTCTAGTAGTACTACAGTATTGTTAACTTGTGCTCCCCGCCCCTCCATTCATTGAACAACCCCACGGGCGAATAAACATACAGTAAGTACTGTATTTATATAGAATGAACAAGCTCGAACTATTTTTGCATAGTTAAAAGTTGAAGGCGGGGCTTTTCCCGGGTAGGGCCAGAAGACTATTTTAATTTTTTTTTAAACTTCAAGACGACCACATAGCATGGAGCCGACCCCAACGATTTTAAGCTTACATGCACGGTACACACTATCCTAGGCTACTATACACATGAAACTGCCACACGAGCATCCGGGCTGCGCTTGGCTCTTCGCCTCTTCGGGAAATCGAACAATGATGTAATACTACTGCACTGGAGGAGTACTACAGTACGCTTCTGGCCATCTAACACCGATTGAACTGCTGCACGTCCACCGCGTGCAGGAGGGAGAGCGTGTAGCGAAATCTTCTCCTAGTCTTGCCAGCCACCACACTCATGGGCGAGGGAGGGATGCTCCTGCCTTTGCGTGTATGACAGGTGGGCCCTACAGGTGTGTGGCCAACCTGTCATACAGCCAAAGGCAGGTGCAGTTAAGTCCGCGAGGGAGAGGATAATCAAACTTCTCGTTGATGTACGAGTTGACGCGACACATCAAAGCACTGCACTCAATATATTTCAATAGTTTGCGTGTGTGACTCCCATATGAAGAGGCCGGGGGTCATCATCCTCCTTTTCGAGAAAAAACAGACGGGTGTGTGAGAGGACGAGTGCATGCGTGCACCTCTTCTCTTCCTGTATAACGTACTACTAAACTCAGAGTACAAGTTTTGGTGGGTGGCACGATGGTGCGTGCAAGAAGTCCCGAGAGATAGGTTTAATGCATTAATTGCAATGCATGCATGCATAAAGTACATGCATCGGTCAATTTTCTCTTAATACTTGCATGCAATGATTTAATGCACCTTGGAATCTGAACATGTTTTGGGGACAACCAAATTGAGCCTTATAAAATGGAAAAACTAAAATTTTGAGATAAGCCCTATAAAACCGGAAAGGAGGGAGTAGAAAAATAAGTACTCCATCCGGGAATAGTGCCGCACTTCGAAACTAGAACCGTCAATAAATTTTGAGCATGCGTCTCGTCACATTCCAAATTACTCCACGCTATATTGAATTGCAAACCTGTTCACACCTTCACAACCTAAACGGTTTCCCACTTAGGAGCGTATTAGTACTCGGTTATAAATACTAGTATGCCAAGATGACTGCACATTCCTCCTCAACTCCTCATCCACAAAAACAAACAAGTCATTCAACATCCTTCCCTTGCGTCTGCCATGGCCAGTGTGAGTTCTGGGTCGAGAGATTGCCACTAGGGAGAGGCGAGCATGGAAGCGGAAGCACGAGAGATGTCCCGCCTCGCTGCGAGAGCAGCCGACATGTCCCGCCGCGCGGAAGTAGCAACACAGAGGTCCCGCCGCGCCGTTGAAGCAGCACGGAGGTCCCGCCATGCCGTCGATGCAGCAGACTGCAGCAGAGATGTCCCGCCGCAGAAGCAGCAGAGATGTCCCGCCGCGCCACGATTGCAGCAGAGATGTCCTGCCGCGCGGCGGCGGCCCGGGAAAATTACTCGCGGGCAGGCGACGACTGTTACAGGCGCATGCATGCGATCGTCCATAGCCAGATGGATCAGATCTCCGGCTCAGCGAGATTGCAGGATGACATGATAGCCTCGTTTGAACAGGCTACCGGCGTCATCCGGCAACTAAGGGAGGGCAATGAGAGGCTCCGGGCCGAGCGCGACCTAATGAGGGAGAAGATCGTCCGAAGTGCAGACCTGCAGGAGGAGACCAGTGCCTTGTTGTAGAAACTTATGGACGAGAATGACATGCTCCGCAACAAGCGCCAAAGGCTGGTGGAGGAATCTCTGGATGTTCTCAAGCAGCATCTTGAGGACACGAAAGAGCTCATCGCCGCCCGCCGCGGAGACTAGTTTCTTGGTTTCTTTTGATGTAATAATCGGTTTAGGATGTGGATTGTGTCGTCGGCTGTGAAATGTTGGGTTCTAGCGCAGATGTTTGGCCTTTGTTGGCCTCTTGGGATGTTGCATTTCAATCTGGTAGCTTTTAGTCCTTCGTGTTAGGCTGGAGTTGTGCTGAACTTCTTGTGAATTGTGGTGGTTTTCAGTAATGAAAATCGAAGGGGGCAAGCCCTTCTTTGATCAAAAAAAAAATTTAATCGTCCTTATATATTCATCAGTCTTGCTATAAGTCGTAGTAGATGCTATATAGGTCCGTCGGATCTTACATCAAGATCCGTGCTTTCAGATTTTCTTTTCTCTCTCTTAAATCTCACTCAAGTGAGACATAGCCACACCATTAAACAGAGGCTCGTGCGCCATTAATGGAGACCTTGGGAGAGAGGTGGACGGCAGATGGAGGTCAAAGGGCTCTCCTCCCGATAAGCACGCGCAGGGGTCTGATTGCACGCCTCTCATACTCAAATAGCTACCCTGCACGACGACTCCCACCTAATAAAAAATAGGGACGCGTGGCGGCACATAAATGGTACTAGTAAGTAGAACGCCCACGGTTTCAATAATACTTGTGTTTCCGATTGTAACGTGACATCACTTGTTCCAAAATGACTTTGTTGATTGTTAATGTGTGCGCCTTCGCAAATCGGACTGCAAATTTACCACAACATTTTGGTGCCATGTCATGGCACCAAGCCAAGTTTCATTATTTCATGCGTGTTTTGGATTTACAGGAATTAAAAAACTAAGTTTCTCAATGTTTCCAACCTAGCCACGACGCCCAGAATTTTGAATTTCATTCCCATTTCTTGCATGGAACCTAGAAATTTACCCAAGGACACACATGTGATTTTTCAACCAACTTTGGTGCATTGGAACATGTGCTTGTATTTCGAATTTGAATTATGCACACAAAGGTGACACGTTCCCTCCCAGAACCACGAGCCTTCTTGAGAGAAGCTCTGATTTGCAAGAAGCTTATACCAAAATTTGTTCCTATTCGGCCAATTTTTTTACCACGGCATGCTACTACCATGACATGACACCATGCCAAGTTTCTTGATTTTAAAACCAAGTTTCTCAATGTTCTCGACCAAGCCACGATGCCTAGATGTTTGAATTTTATTCTCATTTTTTGCATGGGACCTACTCCTTCCTTCCATCTATATAGGGCCTAATGTGTTTTTCAAGACAACCTTTGACTATTGACAAGATTAATAGCACATGAGATGTATACTATGAAAATTATATTATTGGAAGCTCCTTTGACATACAAAATTGAAGGTATGCTTTGTGTAAGTTGCATGTCATATATTATTGCTCTAACGTTTGGTCAAAGTTAGCCTCAAAAAACGCATTAGGACCTATATAGATGGAAGGAGGGAGTAGAAATTCACCCGAGGACACAAATGTGATTTTTAACCAACTTTCGTGCACGGGAGCATGTGCTTGTAGTTCAAATTTGAATTATGCACATTAAATGACCAAAAACTCAATTAATGTGTAAATAAGGCCAAACGAAGCCAGAATAATTCCAAAATTTAACAGGGCACTCATGTAGTTCTATGTTGCCTTTGTAAATAAACTCAAGGGGGACAATGTATATCGTTTCGCACTCAAAGGTGGCACGTTCCCTCTCAGAACCACGAGCCTTCTTGAGAGAAGCTTCGGTTTGCAAAAGCTTATACCAAAATCTGTTCCTATTCGGCCAATTTTTTTACCACGACATGGTAGTACCATGACATGACATCCATGCCAAGTTTCTTGATTTTTAGACGTGTTTTGGATATACAAGAATTATAAAACCAAGTTTCTCAATGTTCTCGGCCGAGCCACGATGCCCAGATGTTTTAATTTTATTCTCATTTCTTGCATGGGACCTAGAAATTCACTCGAGGACACAAATGTGATTTGTCAACCAACTTTGGTGCACGAGTGCATAATTTGACTTATGCACATTAAATGACCAAAAACTCAATTAATGTATAAAAAACGACAAACGAACCCGGAATAATTCCAAAATTTAACAGGGCACTAATGTAGTTCTATGTTGCCTTTGTTAAGAAACTCAAGGGGGGGGGCAGCGTATATCGTTTCACACTCTAAGGTGGCACGCTCCCTCTTAGAACCACGAGCTTCCAAATCATCCCAATTTTTTGCCACAACATGTTAGTGCCATGACACCATGCCAAGTTTCATGATTTCCAGGCGAGTTTTGGATTTACATGAATTTAAAATCAAAGTATCTCGATGTTCTCGGCCGAGTCATGACGCCCAGATGTTTGAATTTCATTCTCATTTCTTCCATGGGACCTAGAAATTCAACCAAGGACACACATGTGATTTTTCAACCCACTTTGGTGCACCGGAGCATGTGCATGCAATTCATATTTAGATTATGCACATTAAAAGTCCAGAAACTCAATTAATGTATAAAAAGGCCAAATGAACCCGAAATGATTCCAAAATTTAACAGGGCACTCATATAGTTCTATGTTGCCTCTGTAAATAAAATCAGGGGGGAGGCAGCGTATATCATTTCGCGCACAAAGGTGACACGTTCCCTCTCAGAACCACGAGGCTTGTTGAGAGAATCTACGGTTTTGCAAGAGGCTTATACCAAAACTTGTCCCAATTGAGCCAAAAATTATACGCATGAAAACAGGGTTTAGATTATCCCAAACATCTCACTACCTAGACCAATAATGTACTATGATTTGAATTCAACATAAAATGGATACAAATATTTGAATTGGAGAGCGTATGGTACATGTAGTTCATAGTGAAATATGATTACTACTGTATGTATGTTTTTTGTTATCAAGATAATATTTAAATTATTTTATAACTTGACAACAATCGTATTCAAATAAGGAAAATTGATTCAAATTTAGTCCATATGGTAGACGACAATATATATGTTCACATGGTGGAGTAAAATGTTCATATATGATGGAAGATCAAAATGTACGACTACATCAATTATAAACCGCAAGGTCACCTAACGATATATTCGAATTCAACATAACGTGGATTCAAAAATTGAAATTCGAGATCATGGCATATGTAATCATATAAAAAGGGACATTACTCTTTCTTTGATGGGAATTGATTTGTTTTTTGTTGTTGTTGAGGGAAGTGCGAATTGATTTGGTACTGTGCAGGGCATCTATAGCAATATAGTAAAAGGGGACATGACTCTCTTGTGTCTTGTATGAATTGTTTTTTACACGTTAAGTTTGTTCTGCCGAACAAGGAATCCGCACCTTGTTATCCCGAAATTTTCAAGCTCGAGTATCTTTTGTCTCACCTGCTTTGAAACTCCCGCTTCTTCAACCCGCGCTGCACCTTGTTATCCCGAAATTTGGACGCGCGTGAGAACTGCCTCCTCATCCGAAATCGCTCCCACAGCCCAGACACGCGAAATCCCCCTTCTACCCCTCAGCCGAAAATGAAGCTCCACGTCGCGGTGTCAAAACCGGTGGGGGTACGCTGGTAACTTACCCTACGTTTCGGACAAGCGCGTCCCTAAGCTTGGCTCCCCCATCCCCCTTCGCCCCCCGCCATTCGTACACCGAGGCCGCCAAAACCCGCGAAACCCCACGCTCCTCCGTCGGCCTCCCGACCGCCGCCCAGCCGGAGACTCTTCCCCGACTACGTCGTCCACCGCAACAGCTCACCGTCCCTCATCCACCGCACCGGATGAGGATCTGTTGTCGATCTCGTCGTCCCGCCAGATCAGCTGCCCCATCCTCCACCTCCAAGGAGTTGCCCCGATGTTCGGCTCGTCTATCGCGCCACCTCAATCCCCACAGCGCCATCTTGACCGGCTCCACCGGAACCACAGCACCCTCACCAATTCCTCCGATGAAACCGAGGCCAACTCAGCGCCACAAAGGAGGTTCTGCACTCACCGCTGCATTTTATCTTTTATTCAATCTCACAGGGCTGCCGGTGCTCGATACCGAGCAGACATGGCGTGTCTCCATCGACGACGCCGTGGCCGGCCACACCATCCATGGCGTCTCTCCCCCATGTCGTTGCTTCCTCAGCGGCGACTTCCACAATGGCACTAGCTGCAGCTGCTCCGGCTCTCGCTCGCGCTGCAGCTCTGTTCTTGTTGTTGGTCACGCTGCTGCACTGCTCCTGCTTTCGTTTTGCTGCTGCTCTGCTCTTGCTCTTGCTTGCGCTGCTGCTGCTGCTACATGACCTCCGGCAGCTACAGGAGTTGCTGCTTTAGCACTCGCTCACAGTGCTACTGCACGATTGCTCTCTGCTAGTGTGTTCCCTGCTCGAGCGTCTGCTGATTTAGATCACTGCTTCTCTGCTACTAGTGCTCGAATGCCCTAAACATCTATTGCAATGCTCTGTTACTAGTTCAATCAGTTTCGACAGTAAAATTCAGTTTCGACTGTGAAGTTCATTTTCTTCAGTTAAGTTTAGAGTGAATAGTACTTACAGCATCTGTCAGAGCGGCCGTGGCGCGGCTGATGCGTTTTACATCTAGCACTTCTTGGTGATGTATTTTACATCATCTATTGCAGATGATATTAGGGTCCCACTTCAGATTAACGTTGTCTGTCTTGTCATGCTTCAGCCTCGTCGCCGTACACCTTAGCGGAGCTGCTCCAACGATGGAGCCGTCCATCACAGCGGAGCAGTACCCTCGGCGCCGTTTCCAGAGGCCTCAGATCTTCTTCCCCGCCTCTGACAGTCACACCAGCATCATCACCATCCTCCACGTCCAACCTAGTGATGCTAAGGTCCACAAGGCTATGCCAAAGAGGTTGTACACTCGTCGCATCACTTTATTTCTCCATTCCTCTGTTCTTCCGATTCATGTGAGCCAAACACCCAGGTTGACTGAAATCCTATGTTTCCAAATGCTCTGTTTTGCACGTGCATTCCTATCCTATTCCTGTGTTTTTCCTATCCCTGCATTTATAGAATCCTCCAATTCTAAGGACCCCTTACAGATTTACTTCATTTTCAGATAGGCGTCAAAGAAAACTCTGTGCGTTATGTCATGCTCCTGCCGTGTCGTCATCCACCCCACCTGAGGTGCACCATCGACAGAAGCGTTCACTTCAGCAGAGATCCCCCCTGCAGACCTCCTTTCGCCGCCTCAAATCATCTTCCCCATTACCCGCAGCCACGCCAACTGCATTACCATCATCGACTGAGCAGATGAACCCGAGGACTACACAGTTCCGGAAGAGAGGTCGTAGTCTTTCGTGTTTGCTTACATTATACATCGGTTTTTATTACCTGCTACTTTATCGTTCAATCTTGAGTTTTGAATTGCCCATGGGTCTCATATCGAGCCAGCAATGAATAGTATCTGTCTACTATCTGGTTCATCTGGGGTCTTCTATGTGGTTCATGTTGGGTGGGCAACAAACAATAGATGATCCATTGTCTATCTTTTTAAACTGAAGCTATAATCTACATGCTATCATTAGTTTTGGATCCATCCACTCGTTTACTACCATCAGTCTTGATTTTTGCATGCACCCCTTAGGCCTTAGAAAATCTAAGTATTTTTTTATTATGCATGTCAGATATTGTACACAATCGTACTGAACATGTAGAGAAAAAGAGAAGACTGTTGCGTGCGAATATAATGTCATGCAGACGCCGCTCCATGGTGGGCGAAGTGCCCCCCAGCCTGCATTTCCAGATTGTATTCTAGAGGAAGATAACTGTTCAGATGGAGATTCAGAAGGAGCCGACCACGCCTGTTTACCACCTGAGGTGTTTGCTCTAACCTGACATTCTGATTTTGGTCATATCATGCATATGGCGCCTTGCATTGCTTACATTATACATCTTATATGCCATCAGCTTAGTTTAGATTTGCTTTGTGTGAATGCCACCTGTTTGGTTTCTATATCATACTCCAACCATTCCTAAATATTTGTCTTTTTAGAGATTTCAACAAGTGACTACATACGGAACAAAATGAGTGAATCTACACTCTAAAATATGTCTATATACATCTGTATGTGGTAGTCCATTTGAAATCTCTAAAAAGACAAATATTTAGGAACGGAGGGAGTATATGGGAATTATGCAATGCCATCTTCTTTAGCCAGGCATCATATACGTGAATCATGCAATGCCATCCTGTTTAGCCACTCATCGTATATGTGAATTGTATCGTGCCATATTTTTTTCCATAATGTATTCCATTTGTCAACAATGTTTATACATTCATCTACTCTTCCTGTGCATCAGCCATTTGAGTCGGTCATGGGAAAATCTGGAGTGAAAACAAGGTCTTCTGAGCAGTCAGTGCTACCTGTCGATGCAGATTTCTTGCTGGTTACAGATAGCTCCTCAGAGGAGGATTCAGAGAGAGATGACCAGTCGTATCCCCCCCCCCGAGGTGCATGCTCTAACTTGGCTGGGTTATATTGCTCATATCATGCATATGGTGTCTTGCATTGCCATGCCATCTGCTTAGATTAGACATGCTTTGTGTGAATGCCTCCTGTTTGCTTTCTATATCAGATATGTGAATTATGCAATGCCATGTTTTTCAGCCAGTTATCATATATGTGAATTATGCACCGCCATGGAGCCAGGCATCATATATGTGAATTATCTCATGCCATCTTTTTTTCATTACGTATTCCATTTGTCGACAATCTGTGTATATTGAACTACTCTTCATGTGTATCAGCCATTTGAGCCGGTTATGGAAAAATCTGGAGTGAAAACAAGGTCTTCAGAGCAGGCAATGGTACCTGTTGAAGCATATATCTCGATGGTTACAGGGAGCTCCTCAGAGGAGGATTCAGAGACAGATGACCAGTCCTATATCCCACCTGAGGTGTATGCTCTAAGTTGCAATGTTTATATTTCTCATATGATGCATATGGTGTCTTGCATTGCTTAGTTTAGACATCATATGCACAATATTGAATTCTATCTGCTTAGTTTAGAGATCATACATGCGAGTGCCAGCTGCTTAGTATATGAATCAATTATGTCAATTATATCATGCCATCCTGTATACTTAGACAACATGTATGTGAATTATTTCATCCCAACCTATTTTAGAAAGACATCATATAGTTTTGTCATGTCATCCTGTTTAGGTACTCATCATATGTTGAATTATGCCATTATATCCTGTTAAGTTATCCATCATATATCTGAAACTGTGTCATGCTATCCTGTTTAGTTAGGCATCATATATGTGAAATTGTGTCATGCTGTCCTGTTTGGTTAGACAACATATATGTGAATTACCACATCTGTCTATCATACAATGTCTGTACGTTCAATTTCTTTTCTTGTTTATCAGCCATTTGAATTGGAGGGGGTGATGGCAGTATCTAAGGGAGCAAAAACCCGTTCTTCACAAAAGACAGTGCTACCCGTCGATGCAGATAGAACCATGGTTGTACTGGCCCACAAACTAGCCCCACCACACATAATCGAGACTCTTCCAGATTGCACACTTACACCGTTGGGCAGAGAACCAGCTACAACCCATCTAACCGCAACCCCAGCGGATAGTAACCCACTTATAGTTGACAAAGCACCATGTCCACCACAAAGTACCCCCCACACGAGCAGTTTGTAAAGCTACTGCAGTGCCCAAAGCACGAAGACCACCACAGCTAACCCAAACTCCATGTTTAAAGCAGAAGAGCAACTGTTCTCAGGTCAGATTCCGTAGCTATGGTCCATACTCCTTTGCTGTTGCATCACTGTATTTACTCATACCAACTACTTTCGAATTTGAAGGATCCAATTGAAACTCCAATGGCGCAACAGGTATGTTTTAAACCTATTTCTTTAACTGGATTGTTGTTCTAACTTCTTGCTCTATGTTGATTTCAGTTTAAGTTGTATAAACAGTTATGTTCTCATGTGATGCACATTACAAGTGCTGCCAATGTTGTGTAGTTTCTCACACTTATATTCTGTCTATGCTGCTGTGTCTTAAAAATATATGAGTTGAACTGTGTCTCTATCTTGATTAGGGAACATAAACTAGAATGATATGGACAATACAGTGACCATAGTACATAGATATATGTTTGTTTCATGCTGTTATCCTGTCCACCTTACTACTGAACCGGTTTACCAAAATGAGTTTCGTATACTACAAGCTAAACCTGTGATGTGTCTGCTTGTTTCTCTTGTAGTATGCAAACAGAATATTGGAGAAGAGCACCCCACTATGCAATGGTAGAGAAAGTAATGCAGATAAGGTTCAAGATAGTGAGACAACCCTGTTGGTCTCCAAGAAAGGTGATAAAAACGATCTTGTAGACAGTGAGAAAACCCCACAGTCCTGCGTTGATGTAGTGTTCGAGTTACTGGCCAGTACCGCTGGCACAAGCTCTTCGAACTTGCTGCCTGAATCACTTCGGCTTCTTCAGTCTCAGCTACAAGCTGAAAGGCATCAGTCAGCTGTGCTGCGGCAAGAAGCCGAAGGACTGAGGAAGTCCCTGCAGAATTCAGATGCGTACTTTCTTGTGCAACAGCAAGCGCTGGAGGATTTAAGCGCCAAACAAGAGAAAGTTAATAAGCTTGCTAAGCATCTTGCCAGCATTATGGGTACCCAGGATATTGTTTCTTGAACTCTTCTGAAGTGGTTTCCGTTCTGGACTTGTTTTGCTGCGGCGTTTATATGCTGCTTTGTTCCCTATATATGCACTGGTGGCGAACTTTGATGCCCAGTGGATGTAATATGTGTAATAGCCGTGATAGCCTAGCAGAAGTTGCTTGCTTATTTATTTCCTTGTTGTCTTGTTTATTTGTTTTCTTGTAGTCAGTGCAGTTCTTTTTCCGCGGTTTGCTACTGTCTGCAATAACCTATTTTTTAAACTAGGCTACAATAACCATGGGCTAATATTTACTGTAGTGGCACTGGGCCTTCTACGGGCCGTAGAAATAGTGGGCCTTCTATGGGCCGTAGAAACAGTAGGCCATCTACGGGCCGTAGAAACAATGGGCTTTCTACGGGCCGTAGAAACAATGGGCCTTCTATGGGCCGTATCATCAATGGGCCTTATACGGGTCGTATGATCGATTGGCCAAACATGGGCCAATAACAGGCCGCATTATGGCCGTAAACGGGCTAGAGTTGGAATCGTCTGTTCATGGGCCGACCATAACGGGCCATCATTAATAGGCTGTATTTGATGATGCTATGAAAATGGCCCAACGTATTAACGGACCACAAACAGGCTGACTGTAACCACCGGCTGAATTTGGCCCACAAGCAGAAAATGACAGTAACGGGCCATAAGTAAACGAATGCTGGAAATGAGCCCAAGAATAAATGGGCTCTGAGAAGGCCGAAAGATAACATGGTCTAGAAACGGCCCAATGGAATAACGGACCATTAATGGGTATAAAGTGATACACTGTTCATTACGGGCCAGTTTCGCCACGGGCCGTTAATGGGTGTAAAGTGATACACTGTTCATTACGGGCCAGTTTCACCATGGGCCGTTAATAGGCCAAGAGTTACATAGGGCCTCATATGGGCTAAAAGACATCATGGGCCATACATGGGCCAGAAGTGAAAACGGGCTGGAATCATATTGGATGGCCCAGATGACGCTACTAGGCCTAATTCGGATAGGGTGTAACAGGCCTTGGGTTAGTGGGCTGTAAATGGGCTATATGCGAACATGCCGTTAACAGGCTTTCCATGGGCCGGCCCACCACCTTTTGACCAAGTCAAACGGGCTGGCCTTTTCATAGGAATGGGCCTCTATTGGGCCGTGCCACGTGTCGATGTATCATAGGCGCCTTCTGTCCAATGAGTGGATGACATATGTCCCAACGATGAGCCGACACGTGTTTGCTCCAGCCAATGATGATTTTACACGTGGAAAATCCCCATTGGCCGGGGCTATTAACGGGTTATCGGATCCAAAACCCGACCCGATAGCTTAACGGCGTTCTGTTATGGTGGATGCCATGTGTCGATCACCCTTGACGAAAGCACTTCTGTGATGCGCGATTTATCGTCATGGAAGTGCACACTTCCGTGATGATAATTTTGGTAATGTCATGGAACACTTCTATGACAGCACAGGTATGACTATCTTGATTCTGTCATAAAATCGTCATGGATGTACATGCATGACAAAAACACGACCTATTGTGACAAACACGTATCATCACGGAAGTGTATTTTTTTGTAGTGCTAGGAGGTACGGTAATAGAAGCAAGACCAACAATTTCATCTTTACTAGGCAATTCCTCTTCATGGTGTTGTCTACGAAATTTAGAGAAATTAAATTCATGAGACATATCACCTAAACCAATAGTAACACCATCCTTTTCGCAATCTATCTTATCATTAACTGTGTTCAAGAAGGGTCTACCAAATATAATGGGACAAAAGCTATCTTGTGGGGAACCAAGGACAAGAATATCAGCAGGATATTTAGTTTTCCCACACAAGACTTCAACATCTCTAACAATTCCAATTGGTGATATGGTATCTCTATTGGCAAGCTTAATTGTGACATCAATATCTTCTATCTCAGCAGGTGCAATATAATGCATAATTTCTTTGTATAAGTCATGAGGTATAGCACTAGCACTGGCACCCATATCACATAAGCCATGATAACAATGATCTCCTATTTTAACAAAAATAACAGGCATGCCTACCAAAGATCTAGGTTTATCTTTAGCACAAGGTTTAGCAATTCTAGTAGTTTCATCACGGAAATGAATAACATGCCCATCAATATTATGAGACAAGAGATCTTTAATAATAGCAATATTAGGTTCAACTTTAATTTGCTCAGGAGGTGTATAAGTTCTAATATTGCTTTTACGAACCACAGTTGAAGCTTTAGCATGATCCTTTATCCTAACAGGGAAAGGTGGTTTCTCAACATAAGAAGTAGGAACAATAGGATCATTATAAGTGATAGTCTTTTCTTCAACTTTAATAGGTGCAACTACTTTTACTTCTATGGGAGGATGATATTTAAACCACTTCTCCCTAGGGAGATCAACATGAGTAGCAAAAGATTCACAGAAAGAAGCTACTATCTCAGAGTCAAGTCCATATTTAGTGCTAAATTTACAGAAAACATCGGTATCCATAAAAGATTTAACACAATCAAACTTAGGTGTCATACCTGACTCCTTACCTTCATCGAGGTCCCAATCTTCAGAGTTGCGTTTAATTCTTTCCAATAAATCCCATTTGAATTCAATAGTCTTCGTCATAAAAGAGCCAGCACAAGAAGTATCGAGCATGGTGCGATTGTTATCAGAAAGCCGAGCATATAAATTTTGAATAATCATTTCTATTGAGAGCTCATGATTGGGGTACGAATATAACATTTATTTAAGCCTCCCCCAAGCTTGAGCGATGCTTTCTCCATCACGAGGACAAAAAATATATATATATAATTGCGATCACAATGAACAAGATGCATATAATAAAACTTCTGATGAAATTCCAATTTCAATCATTTGTAGTTCCATGACCCCGTATCATCACATAGCCTATTCCATGTCAATGCATCTTCCTTCAAAGATAAAGGGGAGACCTTCTTCTTAATAACATCTCCAGGTACACCTGCAAGCTTAAATAATCCACAAACTTCATCCACATATATTAAGTGCTCATCAGGATGCGTTGTTCCGTCTCCTGCAGAAGGATTAGCTAGCAGTTTTTCTATCATACCCGAAGGAATTTCAAAGCAGACATTTTAATTTTCAGTAGGTTCAGTAGGTTGAGGAGCAACTCTTTGCTCTACTGGTTGGGGTGAAGATACCCCGAACAAGCCCCTCAAAGGATTACTTTCCATAGTAACAAGTGACAGTAAATTTCAGCACACTATATAAATTTTTCCTTACCAAATTCCACCTACCAAAGGCGCTTCACTCCCCGGCAATGGAGCTAGAAAAGAGTCTTGATGACCCACAAGTATAGGGGATCTATCGTAGTCCTTTCGATAAGTAAGAGTGTCGAACCCAATGAGGAGCATAAGGAAATGATAAGCGGTTTTCAGCAAGGTATTCTCTGCAAGCACTGAAATAATAGGTAACAGATAGTTTTGCGATAGAATAATTTGTAACGAGTAACAAGAAACAAAAGTAAATAAAGTGCAGCAAGGTGGCCCAATCCTTTTTGTAGCAAAGGACAAGCCTGGACAAACTCTTATATGATGTAAAGCGCTCCCAAGGACACATGGGAATATCGTCAAGCTAGTTTTCATCACGTTCATATGATTTGCGTTCTGTACTTTCATAATTTGGTATGTGGGTGGACCGGTGCTTGGGTACTGTCCTTACTTGGACAAACATCCCACTTATGATTAACCTCTATTGCAAGCATCCGCAACTACAACAAAAGTATTAAGCTAAACCTAACCATAGCATGAAACATATGGATCCAAATCAGCCCCTTACGAAGCAACGCATAAACTAGGGTTTAAGCTTCTGTCACTCTAGCAACCCATCATCTACTTATTACTTCCCAATGCCTTCCTCTAGGCCCAAATAATGGTGAAGTGTCATGTAGTCGATGTTCACACACTACAAAAAAATACACTTCCGTGATGATACGTGTTTGTCACGGTAGGTCGCGTTTTTTGTCATGCATGTACATCCATGACGATTTTATGACAGAATCAAGATATTCATACCTATGCTGTCGTAGAAGTGTTCCATGACATTACCAAAATTATCATCACAGAAGTGTCCACTTCCATGACGATAAATCGCGCGTCACAAAAGTGCTTTCATCAAGGGTGGCCGACACGTGGCATCCACCGTAACGGAACACCATTAAGCCATCGGGTCGGATTTTGGATCCGATAACCCGTTAACAACCCTGACCAATGGGAAATTTCCACGTGTAAAATTCTGATTGGCCGAAGGGAACACCTGTCAGCTCGTTAGTGGGCCAGATGTCGCCCATCCATTGGAGCAGACCTGCCTATGATACATCGACACGTGGCTGGGCCCAACAGAGGCCCATATAGGTTAAAAAGGCCGGCCCAGTCAAAGGCATGTAGAACTTAATCAGGTATTAGTGGGCCAACCCAATAATGGCCTGCTTAATAAAGGCCCATTTACGACCCGAAGCCAGATCTGGCCCGTTAATTGTTCACCCAATATTTGGGCCCATTTACAGCACGAAGCCAGATCTGGCCCGTTAATTGTTCGCCCAATATTTTGGCCCATTTGCGGCCCGAAGCCAGATCTGCCCCATTAATTGTTCGCTGAATATTTGGGCCCAACTACAACCCAGTGACTTTCGGCCTGTTAGAGGCCTGATGTAGACATGGGGCCATTTCAGCCCGGTGTGACTTTCGGCCTGGGAATGGCCCGTGCTGCCCATGGGCCATATATGGTCCGACAGGACATCAGGCCCACTAACGGCCCGTGCTAAAGGTGGAAATAGTTAAGCCCAACGTGACTTTGGGCCTGTTAAAGGCCTGTCGCGTAATTCGGCCCGTTGATGCCTGTGTTATGCTTTTGGCCTCTTAAAGGCCCATGATATCAGTGGGCCAACTAAGGCCCGAGATATGTTTCGGCCTGGTAACGGCCCCTGAGCTAACTGGGCCCAAAATGGCCCGCTCTACATTTCAGCCTGCTGAAGGCCCATCGACGACTAGTGAAAATTGAGGCCCAACATGCATTTTGGCCTACTAAAGGCCCGTGGTTTCATCTCGGCCGTAACAGGCCAGTACAATATTCAGCCTGTTAATGGCCCAACGCTACCTGGGCCAAACTAAGCCCTGGGTCGACAAAAGGCCCAACTAAATTATAGGCCGGTGTGAGTTTGGGCCTGGCGCAATGTGTGAAGGCCCCAATCATTTGGGCCCAAGAAAGACGCAGGTCGGCCCAATTGTGGCCCTCTAAAAACCTGGCCCGTTAGAGTCGAATGTTTCGGTCCGGACGACTACATCTGATTTTTTTAGATAGCGAATGATGGCAGTAACTAGTAGGAATTAAGAACAAACCTACTCTATACAATAAAGAAATTATGGCATAGTAACTAAGAATAAACCTACACTATAAAATAGAGGATTTAAGGTATATTACATCCACTGGGCATCAAAGTTTGCCACCGGTGATCATAAAGCGCAACGAAGAAGCAGATTACAAAAACTGGGCACCATTGCAGCATAACAAAATAATACTGAACCGATACCACTTCCAAGACAGTTCAAGAAAGGTTAGCCTTGCGGGGGAACTGCTGCGCAAGCTGCTGAGCAAGGCTGTGAGACCGGCCTAGCATGTCGGTCATAGCTTCCAGGTGTAGCTGTTTAGCGATGAGGTTCTCATTGGTGTTCTCCGCAATCTTTCTTAGAGGTAGGACTTCAAGTCGAAGTTGAGTTGCAGAATGCCTTTCTTCTAGAACTTGGGACTGAAGAAGTCGAACTGATTCAGACAACGAATTCTGTGAGCTTGTCTAACTGTTAGTCTCAAGTAACTTGCACACTGCATCAAGACAAGACTTTGGGGTTGTCTCGCTATCTTGAAGATGTTTTGCCTTCTTTGCTGCAATATATGTTGGGTTTGTCTCACAGCCTTCAGCAGACTTGTGCATTCCATCAGGAATATCACCCTGAAACAAAGCAGAGAGATGACAGGTTTTGCATGTGTATAAACAAAGATGATAACTGTTTTGTCAATTCTATCCAATTTCAAATTAGAAAATAAAGAGTAAGTTCAAAATATCAATAGCATAATTTGGCATTGTTCATAATGCGGGGAGCTTCACCACACTACTGGATTACCATGTCAACATAACAAGCATAGATGAAGGGCAAAGAAAATCATTGTATCTATTTTGGATAATGTGCATGGCATGTTGTTCATATCATCAGCCACATCAGTAAGATAAAACAGGAGATGACAAGGTGCAAACGTGGGCTGCTTCACCACACACTGGATTATAGATCCACAAAAACAAGCATACATATAGGGAGTATTAAGTAATGTGCATGGTATGAATAAGGAATTTGGTTTTACAAGTAAAACTTAGAACTTACGGTTCTTACGAACATGCATTTTGGTAGAAACAGCAAACTAAACAGCAGTAAATGATAGGGAGTATGAGAAAATTAAACAGCAGTTGAGGATAAAGGCTTTAGAAGGACTGACTTACATTAACAGTTAACACCGGCTTTATAATGCCCTTCTCCATGTCAAGGGAAGGATAACTCAAGAATTTCAGCACAGAATCTTCTTCATAAGCATTGCCTGTACTCTACATTTTGTAGAGAGTAATTATAGATATGATAATACTGGAAGGGATAGAGGATAATGAAGATAAGATGCAGATTGATGCTACATAATCAACTACCAATCCCTGGAAGTACAAGCGTTACAGGACAAAATGTACTGACAAGAGCAATGGGCTACACTTCTGCACTGGCATTGTCTGTGTATTCTACTTGTTGGTAAGATTAAATATAGATCTGATCTTTTTTAGTAAATGGTGGGCGAGGGAGATAAGATGCAGAATGCTACAAAATGAACCAATCCCTCTTCCCATAATACAAGAGTGTTTTGAACACTGGTGTACTGTACAAAACGTTCTTATATTATGGGACGGAGGGAGTAGCTGTTAATGTAAGTACAGTGATAGACCACGTTCAGTCCTTACAAGAGGACTGCAGAGCTAAACCTCTTCAAAAGCATTGGGTTGATTCTAAATTTATGTAAGAGTCCATACGGATCTTATAATGTCCACCAAATGGACGATTACGAGGCTAACATGTGCAGTGATGCTACATAATCAAACAGCTATGAAAGTAAGTATGGTCATACAGGGCAAGAGGTACTCACAAGAGCAATGCAGTGTGCAGTATAGTTGCGAGATTCTGTGGTCCCTTGAGAACGAATGTTCTTCTGCTAACAGTTTTCGTACAAGTGAGACATTAAGGCAAATGCAGAAATGTAGTTCAAATTGTGATGTGATATCATAGACAGTACCTTACGCTGCAGCCGAGACCAATGTGTAACAAGATTATTCCAGTCACCGTCGGATAAATGTAGCACCGGAGACTTTACAGAAATTTCGTTCAGAGGCTTGCCATCGAAGTGCGCTTGCCTCAGGTAGGAACGATACTTCATCAACGAGTGCTTGAAAAGCGCAACCAACCCTTGCTCGTCATCACAATCCAGTTTGCTCCTCGCCTATTTAAAAGAATGAAATCTTGTGTCTTCTGTCAGCAGAAACATATGCAGTAATGACCATGAATAACATTAGTACATTACTTACGCGTAAGTTGCGGAGGAAGACTGGAAATTGTTCTGTGTCTGCGGTATAATCTTTCCATGAAGGAAAGATGCGCACAAAGTTCCTGACAACAACATAAGCTTCGTCTTCTAAACTGGGAAGAAATGGAACAGGGGTCCTATTTGCTGCAATTGGGGCTCTCTCTGGTTCGAAAAGGGATTTGGCAACTGGATTTGGTGTACTCTTTGCTGGAATGGGGGTTTTGCGTCGTACAGCTGGTGCTATGTCAACTGGCATAATCATACTGTTTGCTGCAGTTGGGGTCTGCTGAGTTGGGGCATCAGAAATGACCAGTGTAGTAGGGCTAGAGTCTGCTAGAGTTGGGGTATTTTGTGGGTCAGGTGATATTGCAACTACACCTAATGGGCTATTTGATTTATCAGGTGCCACTACCTTTTCCAAATACTTTGCTTGTGCTCCTCCACGATCAGCAATCGCCCTCTTCCTTTTGAACGTCTGATACACAAGAACAACATTTGAATGGATAAATATGGTATGATGACAGATGGAATATGTACTGAAAATGGATAGGCAGGGCGTATTCACATACACGATGTGTAAACTAAGCTAATGGCAGTTCAACAAAGTAGAAGCAATGCAAAGCATCAGTTGCAAGATATGTGCGAGCAATGTAACCTTGGAAAGTTAGAGCAAGTACCTTGATGGGTGAATAAGATAGGGCATCTTCCTCTGACTCCTCCACTAGGGAGCTACATTGACTTAGGTCTCCCTCTAGCTCAGAATCACTGTTAGGATCATATTCTGAGCATGAATCTGTAGGTGGAGAGCGTTTGCATTGCATTGCATCCAGACTTGATTTCAGTCCCTTAATGCCAAGTTTGACAGCCATGGCATTGTTCTGCTTTATTCTTTTCATGCGCGCAAGCTCATAATCATTATGATGCTGTTCAGAATCTGAGATTCATGAAAACATAAAAAGTAGTCAGATTATCTATGGAATGCATTGCGGATTCAACTCGGAGAGTGTCTCCCTATAAACCCCTGCATATGCAAAGTTCACCTCCCCAACCGTGCTGACCAGACCACACACAGAAATACAAACCCCTTATGTCTCTATAACAGGCAGGCACACATTTCAAAACTGAAGTAGGAACATTAGAATCATATGAAATTCGTATTTGAACAAATAAACTAAGCAATTATGAGTGGCGTAATGTTTAGCTTCAAGGGTGGAGTGTTGGTAGTGCGACACAAAGCAAGTAGGCAGATTGTATTCCATGTAAAAGATCGAAACCTATGTAAAAGCTGGAAATGACACTTTCTTTCTATACAATGCAGTGTTCGTTACCCACACATGATGGAAGAGATCACATAGAGAAATACTATTCACTCATGTCTACGGTTCCAGTATTTAGAAACAGGGTGGTCCACCCTAAAAGAATATTGACAACAAATATGACAAGGCAAGCATAGATGTAGTGAATCAATCATTTACTTGTGAGCTTACTAGGACAAGTATGCAGAATTGTAACTGCAGTAAGAGACCGTCCAAAATCTGAATGAAGAAGTTTGTCTAGCACTTATTGTTTGCAACTAATCGACGTGAATAATTGGATATTATATCGAATGAGTAAGAAAGACAAGTAAAATTGTGAACAAACCTGGCTTGCAGTAGTAATCTGGGTCAATGTCACTACGACCAACAATCCAAAATGACTAGTTTCTGTTCCGAGGGCCAGAATTTTGAAAACCCTGTGAACTTTGGAGGTACTAAAGATTACCGAAATACATCTGAACCATTAAGTGTAGGTAGCACTGAGCACACAACAAACCCTAATGACAGTCCTGCCTAATGAGTAATGAATCAATTAGAAAATGAGTGATGAGGAGTGGCTGCTGAGTGTTGAGGACGTATCTCAGGATAAATCGGGTTGGCTTGGTGGGTGCTGCACGCCTGAGCCCTGAACGGACTGGGAAGGTAGGCACGGCGGCGCGCCCGGGCAGCGGTGACGTTGTTGGGCGAGCGGCTCCTGGCCTCCTGTTAGTCCGACGTCTCCTCCTAGAGTCATGTCGTCCGGGGACGTCAAGTCACCGGCAAGGCAGGTGGCTACACGCGAGTAGAGATCGGAAGCACGCAGCAGAACAGAGGGGAATCGGGGCCTGGGACGACCCAAAATCCCAGGGTGGGCCGGCCCACTGTGGGCACCCTGTAGAGATACACACCTGAGCGGCGAACATGCATTTTCGAAACTAATTTAGGAACATTTAGCTGACCAATTAAACAAATCAGATTCGTATTTGAACAACTAAGCTTGTTTAGCTTGATGGGTGGAGCAGTGTTATTATGACACGAAGCACGTATTCTGATCGTATAGTGATCATAAAATGGGGAAACTCTAAGCATTTTTTTAGCAAAAGAGGGTTTCCCCTCCGATTTCTATTAAAGAAACCACCACGGAACCAACATGATCAATTAAACCCTAAGCATGATCAATTAAATCGTATTATGGCTGTGCCATGGAAGATTTGAAGCTGCAAACCGGAGAAATGATATTTAGCATCCATTGTTTGCTTCGAACTAAGAACTAAATTCTAAGAGCTGAAAAGAAAGTAGAGTAAACAAGTTAAGATCTATTTTCTGGTTGAGATCAAAAAGTTGAGGAGATATGAAGTACCACCTCTCTTGCGGTGCCGTGTAGGCATCAGGGGTGCGATGGCTGTCGGTGGCGTTGAAGCAGATCTGCGACGGTAGACGGGTGCATCGGGGGATAAGTCCCGTTGCGGTGGAAGAGAAGGTCGTGTGAGCGGCCCCGGCAAAGAGGACGACGGCGCCGATGAAGCGAGAGGACGCGATGCAAGGCTATTGGTCCGTCGCCGTGGATGAGAAACGTCCATCTCTAGCAGTGGACGACGCGGTCTTGGTAGGCGCTCCGGCATGGTGGAGGACGGTGGCGATGGATGTGGTGGAGGACGGCGGCGATGGATGGGGTGGCGGACGGAGGCTGGTGTGGGGATGGGGTGTTCTAGCGCGGACGGTGTATGAATGGGAAAATGGAGGGAGAGGTACGGGGAACCATGTTTTTGGGACGCGCCTGTCTGAAATATGGGAAAGTTACGAACTTAGCCCCCGTTTAAAATTTGGACGTCTCGTCGGTTGGGGATAGGACGGTAATCTCGCATCTCGCCAATATTTGCCCAGAGCGATTTCGGGCGAGGAGAGGGTGGTTGGCGCCCATGGTTGGCGCCCACGGTGTATGAACGGGGCTGACAGGTAGGGCGGTTGTGTCACGTCTGAGTGAAGTTACAAACCTGCCCCTATTGAAAATATTTGCCTACATCGATTTCGGCCGAGTCGAGTTTGTTTTGCCGCCCACCGTGTATGAATGGGGAATGGAGGGAGAAACAGAGGTCTTTCGGACGAGCTTGAATCAAATGAGTTTTGCCGCCCATGTTTGACGCCCACCGTGTCGGAATGGGCTCAGAGGCGGTCGTGTCACGTCTAATTGAAGTTACTAACCTACCCCTATTTAGAGCAGTGGAAATCGGGCCGATGGATTGTCCGTGTAATGGGTAGACAGTAATTTCCATCTCCCAAACACTTGGCTTCGGGCAGCCGACGTGGGAGTGGACATTTTGCTGCTTCTTTCGAATTTTGGGACAATAAGCATCCACGTTTACCCTGGCAACTAAATTCGAATCCATTTTGTATTCCTATATGAATCTTTATAAATCATTCTATGTGTTTTTATATATCTTCAAAAGGACGACAAAGATGTATTCCACTGTCATATATGAATATGGTTTACAAATGCCGATACTCAAATTCAGAAACTAGAATCCAGTTTAAGGTGAATTCGAATATTTGGAACACTTCATGTCCAACTCAAATGTCACACGCAGCATAATGTGTACTCCCATTTAGATATGTACACAAGCGATGTATCAAGATTCAAATACCGAGTCAATCAACCAAGAATGTACAGAACTAACAGACATATAAACACTTATAGAGTATATGGATCAATAATATCAACTAACATACATAAGCCAGGCCGCTGTACTTTTTTTGGCTACAACAACATCCTTTTTTTAGCCAGCATCTTGGCCCTTTCCGATGCGTGCCACTTATGGTCCATCTATACTACTACTATTGCTGAATGCACATTCAGCCCGATTGGCATATTTGTAGGTCTGGCACAGCAATCCAAATGAAATGTCTCCGAGTCTTATCAATTAATACAGACTTGTGCTCAAATAAAATTACAAACCAAAAAAAAACAATTATTACATGATCTCTAAAACAAATGGTTTGATTGATTACATGAACAGACAACACAAAGGTTATTCAACTATGGAAAGAACATTTCACCTATGATTTACCAAGTAGGAATTTAATTTCCTTTTTTCCTTCAGGACCTTAACAATCTGGTCAGTCTCAGCTTGCTTCGTTTTGAAATCCACCAAATATTTAATGGTTGTCTTGAGTACTGCTTGTGATTGTGCTGTTTGCTTCCTCAACATGTCAACTTCATCTCTAAGTGCAGAAGCAGAATCTCTTTCTACCACTAGTTTAGCCTCTAGAGCATCAGCAGTTGGCAATTCATAATGCACGATTGGGCCGGTGCCACTGCTGTGGGATGATGCAACGTCCATGGGGACCTCGCTCTTTGATCTTGGGCTAACCTGTTTTGCCATTAAAGTTCCGATTGGATTCAGAAAAGTTGAAGTTAGCAAAACATCTCAACTGGGAGTTATAACAGCAAACCAGTTAAACAAACAAGGAATTAAAGAGTTTCAATTGGATGCTGAAAAGTAGTTATTAACATCATTGTAACCCGCTGTTGCAGCAGCAAAGCAGTTAAACAAACAAGTAGATATTTAAGTTAAGGCAAACAGGTAATTCTTAACAGTAAGTATCAAACACATAGATAGGCGCAGTCTACAATATGATTAACAGGCTGTGCCATTATGTAATCAGTAGCAAACTAAATTAAGCCAAGCAACGTAATTGAACAATTTTGCAATAAGTGGCTAACTAAAATTCCGAGAAGCAGGTAACTGAACTTACGCTAGTTCTTTGTACAGGCACACTGCAACTTCTTTTTCGCTTACAAGGTTGTACGAAGGAGTCCATGGCATCAATTGCTTGGATACGCAGTCCCAATACTTCTTTCTTCCCACACTGCATGGGTAAGTCGAATGGTTAATCTGGTAAGATGGTGCGTCCTTGATATGTTATATGAGGACGTGTAGTCAGACTAGTTGTAGCCAAACACATCACACTGGCTTTTACTGTATATTTCATGCGATTACTTTTGGCATATCGAGATCTAAGCAATCTACAATAGGATGAAAAGACTGGCATCCTTCACATTATTGGCGAACTCAGTTCATAGAAACAAGCAATTCAACCATTCTGTGGGTAAATCAAAAGCGCCACTGGAATATTTTTCACTATCCAATCATACACGCAAAAAGGGGCGACGCCACCATAGGGGCTGGTATGGGCGGCCGCCTCAGGTGGCTGGAAAGTGTGCACCTAGTTTGAGTCGTCCAGGTTGGCCCACGCTAGTTTTGTTCGTCCCAACGCACGAGCAGGCAATGTAAAAAATGAAGAAAAATGTTTCAATTTGGATGGGCCAATAACATAAGTGCAAGGCAGGCCCTATAGCAGGCTCGCGGCCCAAACGAGCGCCTCCCATATCGATCGACAGCAGGAAAAATCCCAATTCATTCGCTCCAGCCTCCAGTCTGGTTCGCTCCTAACCTAGCCGCCGCTGGACAGACCGACACAGCACTTCCTCGCGCCCTCGTTGGAGGGCGGTCGCCGGGCTTCAAGCGAACGGAAGGACAAGAAGATGAAGATCCAACCCTGGGTGTAGCCTGCGTGGGAGGCAGCGGCGGCAGCACGGGCATGGCATCGAGCTTGCGCAAACGGACAGTCGCAGCTTGCAAGAGTAGCATGCGCAACGAGCAGGTACATCACATCCCTGATTATATCTAATTCAACTCTTCAATTTCTGGCCAATAGTTAAACCTGACGGTGTTGTAAAACTGCTTGTATGTAGGGAATCTATGAGAAAATGAAACCAATTTCTACTTATTTTATAACTCCCCCAATCAATACTGAACTGACTGAATCTGATGTATCTAATCAAGTTTCCGGTGCAAACATACAAGCTCATGTTGTTCTTGAGCCTGAAGTGTCTAATGAACAGACTGCTAATGAAGGATTTGATGCAAACATTTTACATGCTCCTGGTGATGAACATATAGTGTCTAATGAGGGATCTAATGCAAGCATTTTGCAAGCTCATTGAAGGATTTAGTGTCTAATGATGATCTACTATGTTGAGAGAGACAGAGATTTGCAGGCATTGATGACAAGCAAATTATAGTGCATTTTCATAGCTTGAGGAAACGTCGAGGCCATCTACCAGAAAGTCCCCGTATCATGACAACATAGCATAAATACTTTTCTAATCTGTTGTTTGAAACTATTGGCATACTTGTGCAGGATAGATATATTGATATGCAGTTTGCGCACTGGTTATACGTGCAATTACACTTCGATATTTTCAGCCAGAGAACGAATAATTCAAGCAGGTACAGACCATGTTTGTAGTCCTTGTACACCATGTTGCATTTTGTGTTTTTTGGTGCTTGCATCATTTAGTGTTTATAATCTGAACTACTTTGGATCATTAGCTGGTTTTCAAAGTGCATGTAGCTTCACATTTCTCAAGTTATGTTGATTTCCGGAGTGCAAGTGCCTTCGTATTTTTTAAGTTAAATGTTCGCCCCTGGTAACTTGAATTCGTGGATCAGCCACTGCACACAAATCATACACGAATGCCAGTACGAATTAAATGAAATGCAGGGACTTACGCTAGCTCGTTGTACAGGCTCACTGCAGCTCTGCTTGCGCTTGGGATGTTCCATGTACAAGTCCATGTTACCACTTGCTTGGATGTGCAGGCCTTGTGCTCCTTGCATCCCCCTCTGCATTTTTGACACGGCGAATGGTTGATCAAATAAGAGGAATCGACCTTGATGTTGTACCGGAGGACAGATACTTACAAGGTTATACGGGTGTGCAGGATGTGTACCAGATCCCGTAGCGCCGTCATGCTTCGCTAAAAAATGGATTTGCTTGTTTCAGATGATATCTCCAGAAGAAATAAGAGTTAAAGTCAGAGTTGCATAGGCGTGTAAGCTAAGAGAGCAGTGAAAGGATATCCAAACATCGTCGGAACAGTGCACAAGGGAGTGATGTGTGGATACCTAGTTCGGGCCGGCGTTTGGGCATGCTCGCCTAGCTAGAGTGCGGGTCACTTCAGAGCCGTTGAGGGTGATGCGCTGGCGTTGGCTGGCCGCGCACGGATGCAGATCTTGAGTGGCAGCGGAGCGCTACGATGCGGTGGACGAGACCGTTGGTGAAGCCCCAACGGCCTCGGGGGCGGAGGTACGACGATGTGCTCGGTGAAGTAGCCCCGGTGAGCTGGGAGACGGCGTCGGTGAAGCGCACCTGATGCGGTGGAACTCGGTGTCTGTGAGGCACGTCGGTTGCGGCGGCCGACGTTGTCGGTGGACCACCCGGTGCGGTGGACGAGGGCGTAGATGAGGTAGCTCCGGTGCGGTGGTGAAGCGCGACCGTCGTCTTTGTCGTCGTCGTCCGGCACAGAGGTGGGGAACGGTGGGGAAAGAGACGAGACGAGGGGCGATTCGAGGGTTGGCGGCGAATTAGGGATTTGAGCAATCTGGGCGCGGAAGGGGACGGTGGAGAAGAGAGATTTTGCAGGGCTGGAATTGGGGCCGCCAGATATTTCAATCCGAAACATGGAAGCGCGAACTTATATTGTCGTCGTGGCGCTGAAGCATAGTCCTGTCGGGGTGGTCGCGTGTGTCGGACGGACGCGTAGCACCCAGCCACCCACCCCCCTCCCCCAAAAAAAGGACGACGACAATATAAGTTCGCGCTTCCACATTTTGGACTATGCTTCGGTGCCTTAAGGCACCTGCCTTTGTGTCCATGACATGTGGGCCCAACAGGTGGTTGGCCCACATGTCAGTGACCCAAAGGCAGTTGCCTTTAAGGCACCGAAGCAGCGTCCACCCCGACACGACCCTGGTCTGCCTGGTGCGCCTACATTTGAGAATGCAAACGAATCTTCTTTCATTTGCAAACGAATCTGTATGTATTACCATGCCCGTGTTTTCCTTGCAATAATTAGTCATTCGAAACGAGATACTCCATCCGTTCACTTTTGTAAGTCGTTTCAGACAACTTAAAATGAACTGTTTTGCACATTGTCTGAAATGTCTTCAAGGTCTTATAAAAGTGAACAGAGGGAGTACTATAAATTAATTAATGAGGAGTTATTTGAAAAAAAATCGAAACGGTACCCACGCTAACGTGGATTAGAGTGTGTGTCACATAATTAGTTATTTGAATTAGAGTGTGTGTCACGTAGTTAGTTATTTGAATTAGAGTGTGTGTCACGTAGCGATCTCCAATTCTAACGTGGATTTCGCATTTCACTGTATCCATGCTACTTTTTTAATACAAATTCATATGTATATGATGAACACCATGGTAGTGAGAAAACTTTTGGATGGATTCAAACATATGACCTACAAAATAGCACAACAAACTGAGTCAATGTCAACTTTTCGAAACTTAGTATGGCACGAATTCGAAATAATTACCCGTATGCCTGGTCCTCGGTTCAAATCTTACAATGTACACCGAATTGAAACATCGATATTAAGTCTCGTACTATGTACATTCAAATGTTGTTTTTAGCCCCCCCCCCCCCCGCACAAACGCTACATACTTCCTGTATCGGTCAATCTTCCTCTCCTAACCACCTTAGGAAGCTATCGGTTTCCAACACACGTTCATTCTTTCTCTCCATGTTTCGATCTCTAAGTCTCTCAACTACACAACCCCTTTTTCCACTCTGTTACCAAATGTATTTACCTCACACACCCGCCATTGCACCCCATGCCGAGCTCTCTCTCTCCCCCCTCTCCCTCTCACCCTCTCGCGCTAAATACATGCATTGCCTATCTAGCCCCCCAACCTCTCGTGCGCACGCACGCACGTTGTATATCTAGGTCACTCCCTCGAGACTGTCTCACTCTTTCTTCCGCACGGCGGGCCACACTCGCTCAATCTCGCTCTCTTTATCTGAGTCTCGTTTAACCTCGTTTTCTTTCACACACAAATGATATATCTCCCTGTTCGGGCCTCGATCGACACACTCTATACTCTCTCACGCAGATTGTCTATCTAGGTCAGTCCATCCAAGCCGCCGCCACTCTTTCGACCTCATGGTGGGCCACGCTCACTCAATCTCTCTCTCTCTCTCTCTCTCTCTCTCCGTATGTCTCGATTGACCTCGCTCTTTCTCGGACAAAAACGATATATCACCATGTTTGAGCCCAATTCGACCTATTCACATTGTATACTCTCTCACACACATCGTCTATCTAGGTCACTCTCTCCAACCCCTCTCACTCTTTCGATCGCACGGCGACCCTATGTGATCGGTTGACCTTGCTTCCTCCCACGCACAAAATATATCTACACGTCTGTGACTGGATCATCTCTCAAGCTCTATCTTACAGCCCTCACCCTTGCCAAAAAGCTCAATCGGACAATATCTCTCCAGAGCATATATATTTGTTCAATGAATGTCGGACCACACTCACTTTATCTCTCTATCTATATGTGTCTCGATTGACCTCGCTTTCTCACACCGTGTCTTCCACGCGTTGAAGCTACTACCTCTCCATCCCTTGCAAAGCCGGAGCTATTTACATTGCGAGGGGCACTCCAACCTTGGATTAATTTGTGTAGGCATTTGTTCCGGTCGGTTTAGATTATATTTTCGTAGCATTCGGCCCACAACTACTCCAAACACCATTGCAACCCATGCAACTCCCCTAGTTGATTTCCCTCTGGCTCGGTCATCACTCTCTCACACGTCCTTTCTCACCTTCAACATCACACCATGGTATTATTGAAAAAACTATGTTGTTCTCTTTAATTATTATAAAGAAGCTACAAAACTACACACCGATAGTCCACTTGGAATGGAACAACTTTCGACCCACAAATTAAAGTGCTACAAACTACACACCGAGGGGCCTACATGTCATGAAACAAACTTGGACCCATATACAAATTAAAAAATAAAGGACGAGGATCGAACATGCGACCGGGGCTTCAAGCCGCACGTCCATAGGCAACATACATAGAATAGCAATGTTTGTTGTACCCCCTTTGTTCACATAATGTTTTATATTACCATAGCCTAATTAATGGATAACATGTAATATTATTTTTAGTACTATTCGCCTTCACTTACTGGTGGGTTCCATGTGTGCTCTCTCTCTCTCTCTCTCCTCCCCTTTCGCGTTTAGACGCACGGGCAAACAGGAAGAACTCGCGGACGATGTTGCCGTTGACCATATCTAGATGCGTTCACAAGTCACGGCACCAGTTTCACGTACTAGCAGCACTAGTCAGTGTGTATGTGCAATGCACATTAATTTGGAAGTATATTAAGTGCATGCGGATATAAACTACTAGGATATTATTTGCGTGTTGTCATGTGATTAGCATTATTTTTGGCATGAAATTAACTGCACGCTAAACGTGTTGAGCGCTCGACATTGAAGCAGTCTAGGTCCTTGGATGACAAGGAATACATGTGGCTTGATGACGTGTTATATTTAATTTGATACAGCTCTAGCAGAACATTCAGTTGATCAAACCATACATTTCGTTCAGTCTGACTCCGACTTCAAATTATACGACGATCGATATAAAATAAACAGAAATGATAAAAGTTTGGATTTTAAGCATGGCAATCCGAACGTTTTTCATGGCAAATTTAGATTACGCGGCGGCAGCGGGAGCGTCTCGCGGTGGAAAGCGGCTCCTCTGTCCTGCTCTGTGTGTCGTCGGGCCACTGACCGACAGCGACGGCGGCGTCTGCTACCTCTTGAGCACTGCGTTGCATTTCCCCGAAGAGGAAGGGATGATGCAACAAAGTAGCGTAAGTATTTCCCTCAGTTTTTGAGAACCAAGGTATCAATCCAGTAGGAAGCTACGCTCAAGTCCCTCGTACCTACACAAAAACAATAGCTCAACGCAACCAACGCGCTTAGGGGTTGTCAATCCCTTTACGGTCACTTACGAAAGTGAGATCTGATAGAGATGATAAATAATATTTTTGGTATTTTTTATATAGAGATGCAAAGTAAACAAAGTAAAAGAAAAGTAAAAGCAAAGCAATAATAAAAGTGATGGAGATTGATATGATGAGAAAGAGACCCGGGGGCCATAGGTTTCACTAGTGGCTTCTCTCAAGAGCATAAGTATTCTATGGTGGGTGAACAAATTACCGTTGAGAAATTGACAGAATTGAGCATTGTTATGAGAATATCTAGGTATGATCATGTATATAGGCATCACGTCCGAGACAAGTAGACCGAAACGATTCTGCATCTACTACTATTACTCCACTCATCGACCGCTATCCAGCATGCATCTAGAGTATTAAGTTAAAAACAGAGTAACGCCTTAAGCAAGATGACATGATGTAGAGGATAGTTTCATGCAATATGATAAAAACCCCATCTTGTTATCCTCGATGGCAACAATACAATACGTGCCTTGCTGCCCGTTCTGGCACTGGGAAAGGACACCGCAAGATTGAACCCAAAGCTAAGCACTTCTCCCATGGCAAGAACAACCAATCTAGTAGGCCAAACCAAACTGATAATTCGAAAAGACTTGCAAAGATAACCAATCATACATAAAAGAATTCAGAGAAGATTCAAATATTATTCATAGATAGACTTTATCATAAACCCACAATTCATCGGTCTCAACAAACACACCGCAAAAATAAGATTACATCGAATAGATCTCCACAAGAGAGGGGGAGAACATTGTATTGAGATCCAAAAAGAGAGAAGAAGCCATCTAGCTACTAGCTATGGACCCGTAGGTCTGAAGTAAACTACTCACACTTCATCGGAGGGGCTTGGATGATGATGTAGAAGCCCTCCGTGATCAATGCCCCCTCCGGCGGAGCTCCGGAACAGGCCCCAAGATGGGATCCCGTAGATACAGAAAGTTGCGGTGATGGAATTAGGTTTTTGGCTCCGTCCCCGATCGTTTGGGGGTACGTGGATATATATAGGAGGAAGAAGTACGTTGGTGGAGTTCGAGGGGCCCATGAGGCAGGGGGCGCGCCCTAGGGGGGGGGGCGCCCCCTACCCTCGTGACCACCTCGTGGCTTTCTTGACGGAGGGTCCAAGTCTCCTGGATCTTATCTGATGAGAAAATCATGTTTCCGAAGGTTTCATTCCGTTTGGACTCCGTTTGATATTCCTTTTCTTTGAAACCCTAAAACAGGCAGAAAACAACAATTCTGGGCTGGGCCTCCGGTTAATAGGTTAGTCCCAGAAATAATATAAAATTGGAAAATAAAGCCCAATAATGTCTAAAACAGTAGATAATATAGCATGGAGAAATCAAAAATTATAGATACATTGGAGACGTATCAAGCATCCCCAAGCTTAATTCCTGCTCGTCCTCGAGTAGGTAAATGATAAAAACAGAATTTTTCATGCGGTGTTCTACTTGGCATAATTTTAATGTAATTCTTCGTAATTGTGGTATGAATATTCAGATCCGAAAGATTCAAGACAAATGTTCATATTGACATAAAAATGATAATACTTCAAGCATACTAACTAAGCAATTATGTCTTCTCAAAATAACATGTCCAAAGAAAGTTCATCCCTACAAAATCATATAGTTTAGTCATGTTTCATTTTCGTCACACAAGAATGCTATCATCATGCACAACCCCGATGACAAGCCAAGCAATTGTTTCATACTTTAGTAATCTCAAACCTATAAACTTTCACGCAATATATGAGCGCGAGCCATGGACATAGCACTATGGGTGGAATAGAATATAATGAAGGGGGGTTATGCGGAGAAGACAAAAAGGGAGAAAGTCTCACATCAACGAGGCTAATCAATGGGCTATGGAGATGCCCACCGATTGATGTTAATGCAAGGAGTAGGGATTGCCATGCAACGGATGCACTAGAGCTATAAATGTATGAAAGCTCAACAAAAGAAACTAGTGGGTGTGCATCCAACTTGCTTGCTCATGAAGACCTAGGGCACTTGAGGAGGCCCATTGTTGGAATATACAAGCCAAGTTCTATAATGAAAAATTCCCACTAGTATATGAAAGTGAAAACATGAGAGACTCTCTACTATGAAGATCATGGTGCTACTTTGAAGCACAAATGTGGTAAAAGGATAGTAACATTGTCCCTTCTCTCTTTTTCTCTCATTTTTTGGCCCTTTTTTATGGCCTTTCTCTTTTTTTGGGCCTTCTCTTTTTTATGGCCTTTTTTTATTCCTCACTTGGGACAATGCTCTAATAGTGATGATCATCACACTTCTATTTATTTACAACTCAATGATTACAACTCGATATTAGAACAAAGATGACTCTATATGAATGCCACCGATGGTGTACAGGGATATGCAATTAACCAAGAGTGACATGTATCAAAGAATTATGAACGGTGGCTTTGCCACAAATACTATGTCAACTACATGATCATGCTAAGCAATATGACAATGATGAATGTGTCATGATGAACGGAATGATGGAAAGTTGCATGGCAATATATCTCGGAATGGCTATGGAAATGCCATAATAGGTAGGTATGGTGGCTGTTTTGAGGATGATATAAGGAGGTTTATGTGTGAAAGAGCGTATCATATCACGGGGTTTGGATGCACCGGCGAAGTTTGCACCGACTCTCAATGTGAGAAAGGGCAATGCATGGTACCGAAGAGGCTAGCAAGGATGGAAGGGTGAGAGTGCGTATAATCCATGGACCCAACATTAGTCATAAAGAACTCACATACTTATTGCAAAAATCTACAAGTCATCAAAAACCTCGGCACTACGCGCATGCTCCAAGGGGGATAGATTGGTAGGAAAAGACCATCGCTCATCCCCGACCGCCACTCATAAGGAAGACAATCAAATAACACCTCATGTTTCAAATTTCTTGCATAACGTTTACCATACGTGCATGCTTCGGGACTTGCAAACCTCAACACAAGTATTTCTCAATTTCACAACTACTCAACTAGCATGACTTTGATATTATTACCTCCATATCTCAAAACAATCATCAAGCATCAAACTATTATTCAACACACTCATACGAAAGTTTTATTATCAATCTTGCATACCAAGCATATTAGGATTTAAGCAAATTACCATGCTATTAAGACTCTCAAAATAATCTAAGTGAAGCATGAGAGAACAATAGTTTCTATAAAACAAATCCACCACCATGCTCTAAAAGATATAAGTGAAGCACTAGAGCAAAACTATAAAGCTCAAAAGATATAAGTGAAGCACATAGAGTATTCTATCAAACTCCAAATCATGTATGGCTCTCTCAAAAGGTGTGTACAGCAAGGATGATTGTGGTAAACTAATCAGCAAAGACTCAAATCATAAAAGACGCTCCAAGAAAAACACATATCATGTGGTGAATAAAAATATAGCTCCAAGTAAAGTTACCGATAGAAGTAGACGAAAAAGGGGGTGCCTTCTGGGGCATCCCCAAGCTTTGTCTTTTAGGTGTCCATATATTATCTTGGGGGTGCCATGGGCATCCCCAACCTTAGGCTCTTTCCACTCCTTGTTCCATAATCCATCAAATCTTTACCCAAAACTTGAAAACTTCACAACACAAAACTTAAAGTAGAAAACTCGTGAGCTCCGTTAGCGAAAGAAAACAAAAGACCACTTCAAGGTACTGTAATGAACTCATTCTTTATTTATATGGGTGTTAAACCTACTGTATTACAACTTCTCTATGGATTATAAACTATTTTACTAGCCATAGATTCATCAAAATAAGCAAACAACACACGGAAAACAGAATCGGTCAAAAACAGAACAGTCTGTAGTAATCTGTAGCTAGCGCAAGATCTGGAACCCCAAAAATTCTAAAATAAATTGCTGGACGTGAGGAATTTATCTATTAATCATCTGCAAATATAATTAACTAAATAGTACCTTCCAAATAAAAATGGCAGCAGTTCTCGTGAGTGCAAAAGTTTCTGTTTTTTACAGCAAGATTAAAAAGACTTTCCCCAAGTCTTCCCAACGGTTCTACTTGGCACAAACACTAATTAAACACAGAAAACACAACCAAAACAGAGGCTAAATAATTTATTTATTACTAAACAGGAGCAAAAAGCAAGGAATAAAAATAAAATTGGGTTGCCTCCCAACAAGCGCTATCGTTTAATGCCCCTAGCTAGGCATAACAAGCAAGAATAGATCTAGGTATTGCCATCTTTGGTAGGCAATTCTTCAATGAGGCATCTATTTCCCTTAGGAATTTCTTTCTTTCTAGTGATTATCAAACTCTTAGGCACAAGATCAAAAAATTCATTTGTAGCAATTGGTTCCTTAATGATAGCAAAAAGATTGGGATGAATACTTATAGATTTAAGATCCATAGTTTCCTTACTAGACGATTCACCCTTATTTTTAGGAACATACATAAGCTTGGCAATTTTAGTAGGAGGACTTGGAGTATTCTTTACGGAAGAAAAAGCGGTTCCCAAGTTTGTAATGATACCCACAAGTTTATTGATTCTAGTAGAATCTAAGTTTATCTTCTCATTAACTATGGGTTCCTTTTCCTTAATATTTTTCACAGTCATTCCTACCTTAGATCCATATTGAGTAATTTGATTGTGGATCTTTTTATCTAGATTTTCAATTAATTCAATAGTAGCAACTTTATTTTCAATAATTTCAAGTCTTTGCATAACATGCTCCAAAGTTAACATAGTTCCATTAACCAAAAGAGATGGTGAGCCAAATAAATCGAACATAGCATTATAAGAATCAAAAGTATGGCTACCCAAGAAATTCCCTCCGGTAATGGTATCAAGGATATATCTATACCAAGGATTAACACCTACATAAAAATTGCGGAGAAGAACTGAAGTAGATTGCTTCCTGGTAGATATATTTTGGGCACTGCAAATTCTATACCAAGCATCTTTTAGATTTTCTCCCTCCCTCTGTTTAAAATTTAGAACTTCATTCTCGGGAGACAACGGAGAAGATATGAGACTAGCCATGACGAAAAGCAAACAAACTAACACACAAGCAAACAAAAAGCAAACGGGCAAAAAGAGGCAAATAGAGAGGGAGGATAGAGAGAGAGAGAGAGAGGGAGGGAGGGAGGGAGAATAAAACGGCAAGGGTGAAGTGGGGGAGAGGAAAACGAGAGGCAAATGGAAAATAATGTAATGCGGGAGATAGGTATTGTGATGGGTACTTGGTATGTTGACTTTTGCGCAGACTCCCTGGCAACAGCGCCATAAATTCTTCTTGCTACCTCTTGAGCACTGCGTTGGATTTCGCCGAAGAGGAAGGGATGATGCAGCAAAGTAGCGTAAGTATTTCCCTCAGTTTTTGAGAACCAAGGTATCAATCCAGTAGGAGGCTATGCTCGAGTCCCTCGTACCTACACAAAAACAATAGCTCAACGCAACCAATGCGCTTAGGGGTTATCAATCCCTTCACGGTCACTTATGAAAGTGAGATCTGATAGAGATGATAAATAATATTTTTGGTATTTTTGATATAGAGATGCAAAGTAAATAAAGTAGAAGCAAAGTAAAAGCAAAGCAATGATAAAGTGATGAAGATTGATATGATGAGAAAGAGACCCGGGGGCCATAGGTTTCACTAGTGGCTTCTCTCAAGAGCATAACTATTCTACGGTGGGTGAAAAAATTACTGTTTAGCAATTGATAGAATTGAGCATAGTTATGAGAATATCTAGGTATGATCATGTATATAGGCATCACATCCGAGACAAGTAGACCGGAACGATTCTGCATCTACTACTATTACTCCACTCATCGACCGCTATCCAGCATGCATCTAGAGTATTAAGTTAAAAACAGAGTAACGCCTTAAGCAAGATGACATGATGTAGAGGGATAGTTTCATGCAATATGATAAAAAACCCCATATTGTTATCCTCGATGGCAACAATACAATACGTGCCTTGCTGCCCCTTCTGTCACTGGGAAAGGACACCGCAAGATTGAACCCAAAGCTAAGCACTTCTCCCATGGCAAGAACAACCAATCTAGTAGGCCAAACCAAATTGATAATTCGAAGAGACTTGCAAAGATAACCAATCATACATAAAAGAATTCAGAAAAGATTCAAATATTATTCATAGATAGACTTGATCATAAACCCACAATTCATCGGTCTCAACAAACACACCACAAAAAGAAGATTACATCAAATAGATCTCCACAAGAGAGGGTGAGAACATTGTGTTGAGATCCAAAAAGAGAGAAGAAGCCATCTAGTTACTAGCTATGGACCCGTAGGTCTGAAGTAAACTACTCACACTTCATTGGAGGGGCTTGGATGATGATGTAGAAGGCCTCCGTGATCGATGCCCCCTCCGGCGGAGCTCCGGAACAGGCCCCAAGATGGGATCTCGTGGATATAGAAAGTTGCGGCGGTGGAATTAGGTTTTTGGCTCCGTCCCCGATCGTTTGGGGGTACGTGGATATATATAGGAGGAAGAAGTACGTCGGTGGAGCTTCGAGGGGCCCATGAGGCAGGGGGCACGCCTTAGGAGGGGCGCCCCCTACACTCGTGACCACCTCGTGGCTTTCTTGACGGAGGGTCCAAGTCTCCTGGATCTTATCTGATGAGAAAATCACATTTCCGAAGGTTTCATTCCGTTTGGACTCCGTTTGATATTCCTTTTCTTTGAAACCCTAAAACAGGCAAAAAACAACAATTCTGGGCTGGGCCTCAGGTTAATAGGTTAGTCCCAAAAAGAATATAAAAATGGAAAATAAAGGCCAATAATGTCTAAATCAGTAGATAATATAGATGGAGCAATCAAAAATTATAGATACGTTGGAGACGTATCAGCGTCTTGCGCCAGCGTACTCCTGGATGTTGGCCTAGTTTCAAGGAAGGCCAAAATGTTCTGGACTTCGAAGCGAGTCAACTGGCGGGAGGAGGCGACTGGCATTGGTGCAAGGAAGCGGTCGACGGCGGCCATCCATGCCGCTGAGGGGGGCACTAGCACCCGTGCGGGGACAGGCGCTGTCAACGGCACGGCGGAGACATTCGTGTGCACGGGTGCACGCATCAGTGCATGCGCAGGCGCATGCGCTGGCAGGTGCATGGGTACCGGCACGGGCGTGAGCATTAGTGCACGCGTAGGCGCATGCGCTGGCAGGTGCACGGGGATGGGCGTTGGCGCAGTCGGGGCGAAGGGAGCCGGAACGGGAGCGGGGACAGGCGCGGCGTCTTCCCACAAGGCCAGTTCAAGCTCGTCCCAAAGCGCCTTATGTTCTTGAGACTCCGACTGGGTGTCTTCCTCAGTAAACTGGAACACTAAGGGCAGACCATCGTGATGCGGCATGGCGTACGTTTAGGTCAGGCTAGTTGGAGGTAGACGACATGAGAATCGAAGAGGAAGAAAGAGGATTGTAGCGACACCGGGTAGTGTGGGGTTGATTTTAAACTGCGGCGCCGGTGACATTAAAAGTGGGAGCAGTTGGGACGACTGTGGGCGGCGGAGCCTGGTCAAAGGGCTCGCCTCCCGGTGAGCCTGCACAGCGGTCTGCTCGCACGCCTCCCTGACAGCCGGCGCAGCGGTCTGCTCGCACGCCTCCCGTCGACTCACACGCTTGCTCGGACGGCACCTGCCGATGAGAAGCGGGGACTCGTGGCGGCACGTAAACGCCCACGGTTTTAATAGTGAAAGCGTTTGCCTTAACGTGACAGGTCTTTGTTCCAAAATACCTTGGCTCTTCATTTGTGCAACTTGTCATAAGCAGCTTGTCTCAAATTAAAGAAAAAACTTACGAAGTAATATTTGTGCCATATCACGTGACCATGCTTAGTTTCAAGAATTTATGCTCACTTTTGGATTTTCTGAAATTTAAGATCCAGGATTCGAAACAATATCATAACCTGCATCATGCAATAAATTTTCAAGCCGTACATCTGTCCTGTTGTATTTCTTAAGAAAGGATTTGGTCAAACATTTTTCTTAGTTAGACTTCAGACAAGTTATATATGCAGAGTAAAAGGATAATCCCTCCGTACTAGTGCATTGCCTGATATATTAACTCAAGTACTAGGCACGAACAAACGGACTCAATTCTGTGCTCATCCTGGTGTAGTAGTAGTAGTAGTACTAGGCAATGCAGTTGACGGGTGACCTTGACGAGCGGCGACCGAGGGAATTGAATCGTGCTCGGCACGGTAGGTAACGTTTTCTAGTTACTAAAGCATCCCTCCATTGTTCATCGGTAGTCATTATGGACCGGGGACATGAGGGGAATTTCCTAGGGCTGGAATTCTGGCCGCCAGATATTTCGACTTGAAACGCTGAGGCTCGACTGGTTGGGGTTGCCTAATGTGCGTACCACGCACGCCACCGAAGGACACGAGCCCAATTTTTTTAGGATCAACATGAGCCAAGGTCTGGCTGGTACACCATTGGGTCCTACCATTCAAGAATACGAAGGGAACCTTTTAAATTGCCGAACGAATCTATGTGTATTACAATACGCGTATTTTCCTTGCAAATAATAATCTCAACGTGGTAATTGCTTTATGACGAGTTGTTGAATTAGAGTGAGTTTGTGATATAGTGATCTCAATGTGGATTTCACATTTCATGGTATCCCTAGTAAGTTCTCCAATGCAAATTCAAATTGAAAAGATGAACAATATGGAGGTGAGAAAACTTTGTATGTATCAAGCATATGACCACACACACACAGAGACACACACGCACGAACACAACAACAATCCAATAAGTATAGTGCATCTATTATTCCAAACCATGCATGTATGACACGAATTCAAAAATACTCCTTCTATTCCTAAATATTAGTCTTTTAGAGAGTTCAACAAGTGACTACATACAGAGCAAGATGAGTGAATCTAGACTCTAAAATATGTCTATATACATTTGTATGTGCCAGTCCATTTGAAGCCTCTAAAAAGACTAATATTTAGGAATGAAGGGAGTAAAATGTAAGACATCCATGGTCCTCAGTTCAATATTTAAAATGAACATGAAACTGAAACATGAATATTAAGTCTAGTACTACAGTACATGCAAATGTTGTGTTTAGGCGGAGGTATGATTGTCGGGGGTCAACACCTCGACCTTAGATAAAATTGTGGAGCTATGTTTAGGGTTGTTTAGATTATATTTGTCCCCACCCTCCCAACCACCGATTGGTTGTGCACCCCCACCCCTCCTCCCCGGGAGAATATCATGTGCCCCCATACCTTAGATGCTATATGTCGATACGAGTTGCTTGGAGCTTGTAGATCTGAGATATAACAGCTCACATGATGTGTCTTAATATTTTTGCAGGAAACCTTGATGAGTTTGAGAATTGCACACAATTTGTACAAAAACTACTTAGATGCCCTTTGATCCCATATCCAACGACCTCGAAGCTCGTATCACCGTAGCATCTAAGATGAAGGAGGACATCATATTCTCCTGTATGTAAGAATATCATGTGCTACCACACCTTAGATGCTTGGGTGATACATGCTCTTCGGAGGCGTTGGATTTGTGACCCAACACCTCCTCGGTGGTTCGAATGGTTTTTTGCAAAAAAGCCCCAAAAGAGTTCAGCCACTGCTTACAAGCACAAAGACTGCTCAGATGCCATTGGATCTCAGATCAAACAACCTCCAAGCTTGTATCACCGTAGCATCCAAGCTGCGATAGCACCTTATGTTTTCTCGCACGGGAGAGTATGAGGTGCTCCCGCACCGTAGATTCTATGGTGATACGAGTTCATTGAGATCTAACGGCCCACAGTAGGAGGTTTGAATGTTTTTGCAATATACGGCTGATAGAGTTTGGGAAATGCGCAGAAATTACAAGTACTACACATGTGCCATCTGATCACTGATCATACGACCTAGATGTTCATATCACCGTAGCGGGTAATTAAGCTACGGGGAGCACCTAATATGAGCACCGGGGAGCTGTTGGATCGAAAATGCAGCGGCACACACGAGGCCTAAATGTTTTATATGCAAAAAAAACTTTGGAGAGTTTGGAAATTGTGCATAATTACAAAGACTACTCCCAAGCCATTGGATCTCACTTCCAACGGTGTAAAAACTCGTATCACCATAGTATCTAAGTTGCGGGGTGGATGCGATATTCTATGCCGCTGTCATTTTTGTTCGTAAACTTGCAAAATACGTGTAACTCGTGTCGTTACTTGTCTAACCGCGCAAAGTGTTTGTTAAAAAAACCATCCTACACTAAAATATCGGAACAACACATGGGGGTCCCACTTGTCGTTAATCAAATTTGGACCTAAAACTAACAAATCTGAGAGACGAGATTCGAACTGGCAACCTGGACTACAAAGCGTAAGTCGATAGCCTGAAAAAACGAACGGTTGTTAGCTTTGTCCCATAACTTGATTTTATACAGTACTTGCGTTGAGTAGAGTAGAGCGAGTGCCTCATCAACACGTGCATGACCGTTGTCTCACTTACTGGTGGGTCCCAGGTTTGCGATCTCAATCTCTCTTCTCTCCATCGTCTAACCTTTGCACGGGCACACACGAAGAGTGGCGCTAGCTTGCCGTGGTGTTATTACAACTAAAAAAGCTTGGAAAATAGAAGAATCGCCTAGAACAAGAGATGTTGTGGCTGGTCGAGACGGAGCTAACCACATCTATCCTCTGTGCCACGTTTGCATGATGAAGCTGTGTGGCTAGTGGGGTGTTTTCGACCGACTGGCTGGGTCCCGAGGTCGAACCATAGGTACTACGTCTGATACGGTATATTTTTACACGCACATTTTTCCTCCGTGCCGAGACGTGGAACACCCTATCGCGCGGTTTCGGGGTCCTCCTGGGTGGTGCACGCATATATTCTTCCTGACGTGGGACACCCTACCGCGCGTTTTCTGGGTCCTCCTTGGTCATAGCGTCGAAGCAAGTAAATGAGTCGTCAAATCACGAAAGACCACCTTTCCCGCCGAGTACATCAGTGAAGCACGGTGGCTAGCTAGTTGGGCTAGTTCGACCGATTAGCTAGGCCGCCGCCACATTTGTTTTTTCACCCCTTTTTTATCTACTTGCCGGCAGGTAAATTTAAATATCCACCGTGGCATTGCCCTAGTGTTTGGGTGCGGCAGGATTTTTAATTTTTTGATTGACTGGAGCAGGCACGGCAGGATTTTTAATTTTTTGATTGATGGGAGCAGGCACGGTAGCAATTATTCACGATGACTCCGCCTGTAAAAACCCACTGCTCCCTGATGTGAGAAGTCGTCGACAGGTGTTTTACCATGGTGAAAACCAAAAGATTCCCCGCTCCCTCCGCCTTCTCGTAGATTGCATTGCCTTTCAACCGTTTCGCCCCCTTTTCTTCCTCTCCCCATTGCTTCTACCTGGTGCCATGGCGGCGCAGTAGATCACGGAGTCCGAGGTGAGGCGCCTGACAATGGCTCCCGTCGACCGGGAGCGGGCGATTGCACCCTGCATCACCAACGTCGTGCGTCTCAAGAAGCAGAGGGACTTCGGTGATGTTTAGGCGCCCTCTGCGTGGGCATGTCCATGTCTCGGCGCAACATGACCGTTGGATCAAACTCAGACGGTGCAGATCAGTCACCGCAACACAAAGCGTGTGGGAGTGTTTGGTTGCATTCTCATCTCAATATAGTTGTTTCCTCTTCGTGTATTTTTGTCAACCTACTAGTGTGGACTCATGCACCCTTAAGTGGGTCGAGACGAGAATTTTTGCTTCCATCCCGTGCACCCTTCATACACCCTGCCTAACACTATTCGTGCTTCATATGGTTCATGTTTCGTGGAGTACTGTAGCACCATACTCTCCGTGTGCTGCGAACCTAGTTCTATTAACATTGATCTCACTGTTCATTCTCAACCGGACAGTCGAAAAAGCGGTACGGCTCAGTTCTTTTCTTGCTTATGGACGACTTATGGTGGAAAATAAGCACAAGCTAAAAAGAACTCGTTTTTTTGTATTCAGCTTAATTTCCGGCCACAGCCGGTCCCTTCATGTTTGGGAGAAGCCGAGAGAGAGCAGCTTCTGGAGCGCAGCCCTTTAAAAATTGAAGCGGTACATCGCTATGCCCTCCGCGTTGGCAGTATTTACGAGAGAAATGCCACCCGCGAAAGATATAACTCCAGGCATCGAAGCCATCTCTCCCGACGCATCATCCGCTTCGGGCGTCTGCTAGGTTTCCTTGTCGCCGCCTCTTCTCCAGCTAGCCGTCGCCGCCGTCGTCCTTCCTGACGCCATGCAGGGAGGTTAGCCAACGTTGCTCCCAACGTCGCAATCACTGGCCTCCGCCCGTCCCTCTGCTGCTTCTCGTCCTGCTGCACTTCCGTCCTGCACACTAGCTACTCCCATCTTCACGGCAAGCTCCAGTCCGATCGTCCCCGTCCAAGCTCTTACCAAGGTAAGCACCGTCTATCCTCTTATCTTTCTGCTCCAGACTTCTTTCTTGATCTGCATGTGATGCATGATGTTATGAGTGTATCTGGGTCCGGTGCAATACATGTGTATGTGTCTGTGTAGGTTTGAACAATTATCACCGGGTAGGATTGCTCCTATAGATACGCTCCTGTGGCAATCGGCCGAGTGATCTACGTGTACGTTAGTACTAGCACTATAAAAATCAAAGCGAAGATCGTCCAGCGATGTGCAAGTATTATCTTGGTGTTGCTAATCAATTGCTCGTAGTACGAGTAGCACTTCTAATTGTACACTGATTGCTATGCACGTGTATTTGTATGACCAAAAATACTTTGTCATGTATGAATTTAGTGTTGTGGCAGTGAGCTAATTTTTTTTATTAAATACATAGTGGGATTTTATTTCTGCTACGTGGTATCTGGTATGGGGGTATGGGGTATGCGCTATTTGATTAAAATTGTAACATTCATTTTATGATAGATGGATAAAGGTAAATCTGGGAAAGCAAATTGGGATCCTGTTGCCCATAAAATTTTCCTTGACATTTGTGTTGAAGAAGTGAATGCAAATAACCGTTCTGATGCACATTTGAGCCCAATTGGGTATGAAAATATGATAAGGAAGTTCAATGAGCGGACAAACAGAAATTATGTTCGCAAGCAATTCAAGAATAGGTGGGATTTACTTAAAAAAGAGTACAATTGTTGGAAGACGTTGAACCAAAAGGCATCTGGCATTGGAATAGATCCTGTTACTAGGAGCATTGCGGCTACCGATGAATGGTGGGCGAATGAGATACAGGTATTGAAGCATTCATATTACTTTTACTTGTTACTTTGCCATCCAATTTCTTAATTAATTTATTTGTGTGATTTTTCTGCAGAGGAATGAGATTGCCGCCAAGTTCCGATATGCTCCATTAGTTGATGAGCAAAGAATGAGTTTTATATTTGATGACCATAGTGTGACGAATGCATATGCAAGGGTCGCAACTCCCTCGTCTCAAGTTGATGCTTCTCAAATTAACATTGAAGAGGGTAATGAGGACGGCTCGGGATGTGAGTTAGATGTTAACCAAGTTACACCCACCAATGTTTCATCTAAAGGTCGAAAGAAGAGATCATGTCCTTATTCACCGAGTCCCAAGATGGTCCAAAAGGCGGCAAAAGATAGTGATGATAAAATGGTATTTAACCGTATGGTTGACCTTTGGGAGAGGAGGGAGATTAGCCGCAATTCGGCGACGTCTCAAACAAATGTGGATCATGTGAGAGATGAGATAAAAGAGATGACGACCATGGTGGTGAACGATGGAGGTCGTCCTGGAAGTGATGTGTATTTCTATGCTCTACAACTGTTTACGAAGAAGGAACATCGTGATGTGTTCAGTGCCCTCAAGGATGAGACTGCTAGTGTGAGGCTTGAATGGATCAAGAGGACATGGGATCTCTTTATGAAAAAAGATTAGAACTTCTGTGATGTTATTTTCTTTGAACAAAATTACTTGCTATCGACTTGTACTGTCGTGAACCTATGTTTTGTTTGGAACCTCTTGTTTGCACTCAGATTGTAATATAGGGAAAGTGGATTGTTTGTCATCAATTCGTATGCATCATGGATCTTTTTTCTACTCATTTTTAAAGCCATGTATCATGTTTGACGGCTCAAATTATTTTGTTTTATTGTGTACCAAATTATAATGCATCTATATTGTGTTCTTTATATGACAGATGGATATCTCTGTTGAGGATGAAGATGAAGAATTAGATTTCTGCATTCTTGCAATGGCACATTATCTTCAAAACAAAGAGAGGGTGCCCTATGCACCTAGAAGAGCACCAATGATGACGGGGTTGCAATGGGTGCAAGAGAAAGAGATGAATCCAAAAGCATTCTACTCAATGTTTAGGATGCGGAGGTCAGTGTTTTACCCATTGCATGACATGCTAGTTGAGAAATACGGTTTAAAGTCAACTTGCAACATGTCAAGTAAAGAAGCGTTACACTATTTTTATGGACTTTGGGGACATGCCAGACCACCGACAATATTGCGGATCGATTTGAACACAGTCGGTCTACAATTAACAAAAAGTTTAAAGAGGTTTTAAGGTGTGTATATCGTATGGCTGGTGATTACCTACGACCCAAAGATGAAACTTTCACCCAAGTTCACGACTCGCTTAAAAAACCAAGATTTTGGCCTCACTTCAAGGATGCCATTGGGGCCATAGATGGAACACACATACCTTGTATTGTGCCGGAAAAAGAGCAGCCCAAATATCGGAACAGAAAAGGTGTCACCACTCAGAATGTCATGGCAATATGTGATTTTGATATGAGGTTCATTTTTGTTGTTGCTGGATGGCCTGGATCTGTTCATGAAACCCGTGTATGGGCTGATGCACGAGCTGAATATCCCAGTTTCCCACACCCTCCGAATGGTAATTACTCGTACATGCATTTTTTACACTAGCCTTTTGCTTTAAATTACCGCTCTTCATTGTATTTTTGTTCCCTGTATAGGAAAATACTATCTTCTTGACTCAGGCTATCCAAACAGAGATGGCTATCTAGCACCATACAAAGGACAATGGTACCATGTACCTGATTTCCAACAAGTACCTCCATGAGGGAGAAATGAGACCTTTAATCATCTACATTCCTCACTACGAAACATCATCGAAAGAACTTTTGGTGTTCTCAAGATGAAATGGTGAATCCTTCTTGGCATTAGGCGTTACAAAGTTGAAACACAAACAATGATAATTACTGCATGTACTTTTCTTCATAACTACATCCGTGAGAGCAAACTACTTGATGAGCATTTTGATATGGTTGAGAATGGATCCTATGTTCACGAGGAGAGCGCTTCTCATCACTTTGCACCCTATGATGAAGGCAATATGGGAAGTGTACGAGATGCTATTGCTGCGAGTGTCTTTCCTTGATGAATAGCTTTATTGTGTATGCTTTTCTTGGGAGAACCATGTAATATTTAGAATATCTTTCTTTCTTCTCAAGTACTACAGACGAGTTTTTTTCGTATGTGCGACAATGATCTTCCTTATGTGGACTTGTTACATTTTAGCGATGTTTCAAAATAAATTTTATGTTTGTATGTGCGGCTAAACAATACAAAATAACCCAATTATTATTTCAACGAAAAAAATTTAGGGGGTATTACATACTTTTTATTGGGTATATAGAAAATAAGCTAAACGCACAGAGGCTAAAAAGAACTGGATGACTTATTCTCACTGGGCTTATTTCCACAACGGCTTGTCTGGGGCTTATTTCCACAGTGGCTTCTTCATAAGCCAGAGGTGAAAAGAACTGGCCCTATGTTACATATAGGAGTAGTTGACATGCGCACAACATCATTTGTTATCGTCATATCTTACTACACTAGCAACAAGATTGTATAGTACTAACGTATGAACCACTACACATGCCTAGTAGTAGGAGCACTGTGTATGTTCAAGTGGTTGCCGTGATTCACACTCCTCCGTTGTAAGAGTGGAAACGCTTGTTGTAATCATTTTTTTCTCCAAAAAACAGTGGACACGCTCTACCGTGTGGATCCTCCTCCAGCCATGCACTAAATTACTCATTTTCTCCGACGTGTGGGACAGCCAGCACCTGGGTCCACCAGCCATGCACTAAATTACTCCGTAGTAGAGTGACGGTAGACTACCCCGATTGAACCGCCGCAATAATGCCCAATGAGCCGTCAAATCACAAAACCCCCTCCTTTCCAGCAGTAAGTTGGACGGACGAAGCAACCATCATTTCACTCTTCTCTCCCAGCTTCCTCTCTTGACGCTCGCTTCGCTTCTCCCTCATCTCGTTCCTTCTTTCACTCTTCTCTCTCAGCTTCCTCTCTTGGATGGACGCCGGAGCACCGGCCGGCGTGATGTCTATGGCTCTGGCCAAAACCGTCGAGGCTCATGGTACGAAGAAGCGCAAGCACCCTGCTGAGACTATCGCAGACAAGCTCAAAGCCATCGCCCTGTCCAAGCCCCCCTCTCCGGGATCCCTCATTAAGCAAGTACAGGTAATGTCTCTTGTTGACGATCTTTTTCTTGATCTTGATTGTGTTTTTTCATCTAACACGCAGTACTAGTACTGGTAGTACAACTTTCTGGGTGATCTTGCATGTGATTTTAGTGTGCCAAATGATGGTTCTAAATTCATCTTTTGACCAAAACATGCGAGAGGTTGACATTGATTTCTTATAGACTACTTTCAACTACTCCCTCTATCCCAAATTTCTTGTCTTAGATTTTTCTAGATACGGATGTATCTAATACTAAAATGTGACTTGATACATCCATATCTAGACAAATCTAAGACAAGAATTTTGGGACGGAGGGAGTACTTTATGAACATCAATGCTACCTTTTAAGAGGGTATATTTGCCTCGGTAACTTATGTTATGGATATTGCATGTAATCCCTCTGCTCTCATGCCTTTGAAGACATGTTCTAATGCCTTTGTTCACTCATTTCTTTGTGTATATGTAGTCATATATTGAGTATAATATCAAAAATCATCTTATATTTCTGAACGGAGGTAGTAATAAAATATGGTTTCTGTTTGAATTAGAACTAGGTCCGCGGTGGAGATGAAGTTCTCAAAGTCATGCCGTGTGAACTGGAAGACCTGATGATGAGTTCTACTGCTGAACTATCTAGCTGCTGTGTCCTTGTCGCCACGTGTCCTGAACTAGTGTTTTCCTGTAGCATTGTTGTCAGGCGTGTTCTCGAGGCTATACTTGACCACAGCAATTTCCTGGCTGTGCCTTCGATTACGAATGGTGTTGTTCTTGTAAAGCTTCCCAACAAATCTGATGCGGCATGTCTTCATCATCATGTTTATGAGTGGAAAGACCACTCTGTTAGGTTCTCCAAGGTTGACAAGATGGTGATGGTGCATGTAGACATCTCACACGAAGTCCATGGCCTAGTCAGTTATGTGGGGTTCATCCCGTAGGTCGGTGGCAAGAAATAGTCTGCAGAGTTTAGTTAGTGCAACTTTGCTTGTCTGTAGTAAGTACTATTGTTCAGTACTTGATTTGTGTTTGTGAACCCTGTATTGTTTATTAGTACTGCCGCTTTTGGTGTGTGGTCAGTCCTGAGAATGGTCTATATTAATGTATGTCCACTCAATTCAGTCTGTATATTTTGAAGTATCCAGATCATATTTTTTTTGAGGACGGTTTATCAATTATGGTTACACTCCAATATTTGTATGCATTGCAGGGTTTATCGCACCCACCAGGATTTTGAATCCCATGGATGTTCGGTCCATATGATTTGTCATGAACTTTGGACTGTCCTGCTTGTGGGAGTAGGCGGGGCCCCTGCATGCCACGCGTAGTTGGACGATCAATCTTCTGTTTAGTACTTCAACATAGTGATTTCCTGGTAAGGATTCACTCGTGTCATATCAAGTAAATCTTATTGATTTACTGTCTAAATCTTATTGATTTAATGTCATGTTTTCTTTCTTTTCCTGCAATTTTATGATGCAGGTTTTGCCATGTGACATTCATCACAGAATAAACCGTTTGGTTTGCTCTACGATTGCTATTTTTGCAGGTTTCACTTCTTATGTCGTGTGAGTAATGAAGGCACTATCCATCACTTATATTACTAAAAAAATTGGATCAGTCTGTTGTCTGAGTAGAAGCTGATCCCTATGATGAGCTGCAGTTTGGTTTAACAAAAACGCCACAATTAGTCCTTCTCGCGTTTAAAAGAAATGAAGAAAAAACTGGATCATGGTCACGGATCCTAGTCAAGTTAGAAAGCTGATCATAGCAGACCAGACACGATCGCCGTTGTCTCGCACAGATCGAGAACCGGCAGTTGCACTAGCACTGACAGCGGCAGCAACTCAGTCTGATCCAGCTGAGGATTGGGCACCGACTGCGTCAGCGGATCAGTCTGATCTACCGGAGGATCGGCCATCGACACCGGCACCAGCTCTACAAGGAGCACCATCTCTGGCAGCAGCAGCGGCTTTGGCACCTACAACAACACTTGCACTTGCATCTGCTCCGCCCGTGCAGTTGCACCGGCAACAGACTGGGCTGCAGTTCGCACTTCATATACCAAAGTCCTTACAAAACCGACATGTCCACCTTCTTGGTAAGCATTGGCCGCCCAAGTGCTTCGTTCTTTTTTCTTTCCATGTTGTTTCACATGATTCACTGTGTTGATCTAACTATTTGGGTATGTCTTCTTGTTTGCAAACAGAGAATTCCTAGAGCAACGAGGGAGTCGTTCAACAATCCGGGTGACCGCGGCCAAGTTTATCTTACCATGCACAGCCTTGGTGTGAATGAACCTGCTCAATATACCGTAACTACAAAGGATGGTCGCATGATGATTGATGCTAAAGGATGGTCAAGGTTCAAATCTAAATCATATCTTTCGGTAGGGGATGATGTCAAAATCGAACTTTCTCGGCAAGGAGAGCTAGTCCAAATCAACTTTGAAATTCTTCAGTAGCAGCACGCAACTGCCGAACTGATCTATCCTCCGAGAGTTTTTGATGTATTAATCTGGCATGGTGAAACAAGTGTCATGTGTGTATAAGTAGTACGACAGTATTATTTATCACATGGTATATCGTTGATAGAATTGCAACTCTGATTGCTGGTTAGAAACTGTTGTTCGATTTCATTCCAACAGCTGTCGTGCTTTATTCAATTTTGTGTATTCGCCTTGCGGCAGCATCTAAAACCAGTGTCGTACTGATCGCTTGCAATATGAAAAGCGCTAAGGTAGAACACATGGGCCCCCAAACATGCAGGGTCGGCTTGCGGCCCAAAGTCCAGAACCGTGAGCCTATCTGAGTATTATATTCTCAGCTGAACCCCATAAACAAAGTTGAACCCCCATAATGCTCGTGCGTTGCAGAGGGAGTATATTTCTTGGCAAGGTGAGCCTGTGATATAAAAGATTTGTATATTTCTTTACAAAGGGAGTATCTCTCTGTCAAAAAATATATTTATGTGTAACTAGTTACTCCTGTCTTTCTACTTCCTTTCGCTGATATGTGGGGCAACCGGCAACGGGGTCCACGTGCCATATGCACAAATTAGAGTGCACAACTTCACGGTAGACACACCCCGGCCATAGAGCCGCAGTAATGCCTAATGAGCCGTCAAATCACAACCCCCCCTTTCCAGCTTTAGCGGTAAGCTAGACGGACGAAGCGGCAATATTTCACTGGGCCTGAATCCCCTTCTCCCTCGTCTGCTTGTTCAGAGAAAACCCCCTCTCGGCGATTGCATAGGGTTTTCTCATGGAGAACCAGGTATGAATTCTTCATCCATCCCCGATAAATCCAAGTCCCTTGGTCGCATGTAATCCTAGGATGGCAGCCGCCGCCGTTGATGCATTTTTCTTCCTACTGAATCTAGTGTGTTTCATTTGCAGTGCCCAAAGTGTGAGTACCCTACAGGTTTCTGCGCCCTCGGCGAGACACCACACTTGTTCCTTCTCATCCTAACACAGCATTTTGAAACATGCACAGTATGTTCCTAGAATCCTCTTTTCTATCCGGAAGGGTGGGGTTTTTTGAACATGCTGTGTTCTCATATTATTTTTCCTGCAGTGTATTATTTGCTCTGCCAGAACACATGTACTCAAGATGCTCAGCCTTGCCATAACTTAATACACTAGTTTAATGGTCACAGTGAAGACAAGCCATGGATATAAGTTCCGAGTTGGGTTCATGAACCAAGAAGATAGCTGCTTTTTTATGGCCGAACTTGGATAAACTTTCTCAAGTGTTACGGACTGAAAGTTGGCGCACGAATGTTGATGGAAATAGCAGAACCTGGTCTCATCTTCACTGCGATCTTCCACCCCGACATCGTTCCAATTGTTCATCCATGTTAGTTTTGTATCTGGTTCTTGCTTGTTGCCTCGATTACTTCTTAATCCACCTATTCTGTCTAACTAATCACAATTTAACTTTAGAAGTAGCAACGAATCTCTCACGAAGATGCTACTTCTAACTAATATTTTCTTATAATTGGTGGCACGTGTAGGTTTTCTCAGAGTTAAGAAGTCTGCTCGTTTGTTACTCTATAATAACTCGGCTGTTACTAATGGCACTGAAGTTGACTGGATCGACATCCACAAGTTCCTACACTTTATTGATCGTCTTGAGGTCCTTGTGGGGCGTTTCAATGGTGGAAGGCCACGTAGGATATGTGTGCCACTGTTGCACTTGTTGAACAGGTCCAACTGTGTCAAGAAACTTATGGTACAAGCTATTTTCTGTTATATATGTTGTTCATAAACTATTGCTTATACACAGTTTTACAGCTGTGATCTTCTTGAAACAGGAACTGCCGAGTTCTATTGTTCCTATACAGATGCATGACCATGGTCGGGTCAGACTTGCGCTTGGTCACAACATGATGTTTATGTTGACCTACTCAATTCCCCTTGGAGGTGAAAAGGTACTTATTCATGGGTGGTCTCAAATAATGAAGGACCGTCCATCTTGGAGAATAGGACAGAAGATTATGTTCATGCTTTTCCATGGCTCTAAAGAGAATATCCTGTTTATTGACCACGTTGCGAGATGAAGCCGCTTTCAGAAGGTTGTGGATGCGCGGGGTGGCGCCTGGGCCTTGTCCTGGGGCTTGGCGGCATCACCCTTGGTTAACTGTAGGCAAAGTAGCACTGTTCGAGGCGTGCTTTGTATGATTGAACCTGTATAAGTACTCATACTGCTTTCAGCTTTGGTTGTTAAGTGCCCCTGCTGGTTTCATTTAAGGTTGTTAAGTACTCCTGCTTCTTTTACAGTCTGTCATGTTTCTTTGGTCCTGTCTTCCTCCAGCCACCAAAACCAAACCAGCACCGGCGGGGCCGCCTGCTTCCGCCTCCCACGGCTGGCTGCGCCTCAGCGCACGCATCGCCGCGCCACCATCTCCAAAATCGTTAACGCCGACGTCCTCTGTGCGCTTTGGTGCGCTCGCCGCGGCGCGGCCCTCTCGCGTTGTCAACATGGTCAACAAACAATAGGAATCGGCAGAAGTACGTGGTGACAGTAGGGGCCCACCACGTCAGCGTATGGAAAAATAAAATGCTTCCTCCTAGTGTTTTCCTACCATCTGGGACCCACAACATTGTGAGCGTATATAGTCAATAGACAAGAGAACAGCACAAGATCGGCTGACACCTGGGACGTAGCTACTCGAGCAGTATTTTTTTGTTTGGTATTGTTGAGACGGAGTAGGGTTTGAACTGGGTTGTGGCCCGTCTAGCCCAGGCTTTTATTTTATGTTCACCATGTGACCAGCCCAACTATTTTTTCTTTGTGAAAATGAGCCCAGTTTATTTTTTCTGAAGAATACCCAATCCAGGCCTACTTATTTTTCTACGCCCTGATGGGCTATAACTCTTTCAAGACACCTACAAATCTTGAAAGTAATATGAAATAAGTTGTAAATATAAAAACAGATGACAAATTGGCAATTACTTTATAATTTCTGAATTTTTTCACATTTTCAGATTCCTATTTCATTGGGCATTAACCTAATTTAAATATATCTTCAAAGTACTTTAAATCTGGCTCGACATTTCGGTATTAAAAATAGTTTGGAACCACAGAAATATGCGAAATTGGCCCTGGCCAACCAAAAAAACGACTGCAATAAATTGCATAAGAAGTTGCCATGAGCTATATATAAATTATTAAAGAAAGATGGAGTGGTCTAACTTCTGGGCATGTTTAGTTGACTTGTATGCAAGATTTTTTTAGTTATTATATACGTCAACAAATGATTCTAGCAGACGTAACCGTTGGATGTCAATCCAACGGCCGTCGTGTTTCTTCAATCTCTGATCTTCTTGCTCCAGCCGCCAAAGCAGCACCGGCGGGACCGCCTACTCCCACCTCCCGTGGCCGGCTATGCTGCCGCGCAGGCCTCAGCGCCCCCTACTACTCCCACCGCTGGCCAGGTCATCGCTGTACTCACCCACACTCCCTGTTATCCTGCGGCGACGGCAACCTCACACCGCAGCCGAACCGGTGAACCCTCGTACTCCTCTCCGCGCGGGCTTCCACTGCCGCATCTTCCCCGGCTCCGTGTCGTCCCCTTCCTAGTCCTCGCCATCGTCCACCGCCGTGGTGCTCTCGGCGTAGCGTGGTCAATGTGGTCAATGACCGACTTTCATCAGAAGAGTACTGTACGTGGAGAGGCTGACAGCTGGGTCCACGGCAGCCGCAAGGAAGTGCCTCCATATTACGCGGAAAATAATTATTCCTCCACCTAAAAGCAGGGACCCACCGGACGGGCCACCAGTATTTCGTGAAAAAAACGTTTCCCCCTGACTGCTGGGACCCACAGGACGGACCACCGTATTTCGTGAAAAAAAAATGTTCCCCCCGCTGTCAGCTCGGACCCACCGGAATTGCCTCCTTATTACGCACAAATAAAATGAATACCCCCTGCTACCTGGGACCCACCTTGGTGGGAGACTGACTTGTGGGCCTACTAAGTTGACTGGGACGGAGGCCTTTGTCAACTTTAGTCAATATATGAATGATTCTAGCTCCAGTGACCGTACGATGTCCATCCAACGGCCGTAGTGCTTCTTCAACCTCTGGTCTTCTTGCTCCAGCCGCCCAAAGCAGCGCCGGTCGTGCCGCCTGCTCCTGCCACCCATGGCCGGCTGTGATGCCGCGGAGGCCTCACCGCCCCCTACTACTCCCATCGCTTGCCAAGCCATCCCTCTACACACCCACACCCCTTGTTATTCTGCGGCGATGGCAGCCTCACACTACAGCCGAACGAGTGAACCCTCATACTCCTCTACGTGTGGGCATCCACTGCCGCGTCTTCCCCGGCTCTGCGCCGTCCCCTTCCTAGGCCTCGCCGTCGTCCACCGCCTTTGTGCTCTCGGCACGGCGTGGTCAAGGAATGGCTTCCATCGGACGTGGACTGTACATGGAGAGGCTGACAGCTGGGTCCACGGCCGCGGCAAGGAAGTGCCTCCTTATTACGTGCAAAATAATTGTTCCTCCACCTGATAGCGGTGACCCACCGGACGGGTCACCGTATTTCGCGAAAAAAAATGTTTCCCCCTGACTGCTAGGACCCACTAGCTACATCTTCGCACGCAAGGAAGTGCGTCTGAAAAAAAAATGATTCGCCCCCTGACTGCTAGGACCCACCAGCTACATCTTCGCATGCAAGGAAGTGCGTACGAAAAAAACGATTCGCCTCCCTGACTGCTGGGACCCACCAGCTACATCTTCGCACGCAAGGAAGTGCATCCGGGCAAAAAAACAAAACGATTCCCCCCATGACTGCTAGGACCCACCAGCTACATCTTCACACGCAAGGAAGTGCGTCCGGGCAAAAAAAATGATTCGCCCCCCTGACTACTGGGACCCACCAGCTACATCTACGCAGGCAAGGAAGTGCCTGACAATCGGAACCCACCTGATCGAAGCGTACGTAGCGTTGTCATTCTGGTCGCGAACATGTACGTACATATATACTGGTCGATGTAGAGGCGCGCACGTGTCGTAGTAGAGGCGCGTACGTGTCGTAGTAGAGGCGCGCACGTAGCATGTACACGTACATACAGCAGCCAGGGTGCAAGAAAGAAAATACAGCCACGTACGTACATACGGGCAGGGTCTCGAACGCCTACTCGCGCATACGTACGGCCAGGGCTCTTGTACATGGCTGGATCGGAACGAAGAAACAACGTCGTTGTCGTGTTCATGGGGAGGCAACAGAATGCGTCATGTTCATCGGGAGGCAACGGAATGCGTCGTGTTCATCGGGAGGCAACGGAACGCGTGGGAGCCAACCGGCTGGGTCGGAACGGAATGCGCGGTCGTGTTCATCGGGAGGGCTTGGACGGAATAGGCGATGGAAACGAGGCCTGGTGTACCGCACAACGGAGGAAACGGACATCCTACGTTCGGAATGGGGTCCTGTTGATCGGGAGGGGTCTGGCGTACCGCAAAATGGAGGAAACGGACCTCCTACGGTCGAAACGGGGGTCCTGTTGATCGAGAGGGGTGTGGCGTACCGCAAAACGGACAAAATAGACTTGTGTTGGAGCGCTATGGTCGAAACGGGGGTCCTGTTCATCGGGAGGGGTGTGGCGTACCGCAAAACGGGACTCCACGAGATATTGTTCATCTCCATCGTCGACCTCCTCCAGCCTCCACGGGCTACCATCGACCTCCTCCAGCCTCCACGGGCTCCTGTTCATCCAACCTCCACCGCACGCTACTCCACCGGCTACTGTTCAACCACCCCTCCATGGGCACCCCTCCATCGTCTACTGTTCATCCAGCCCTCCACCGCACCACGGGGTCCTGTTCATCCAGAGGCAACGCCACCACTCACTGTTCATCCAAACCCCCCGCAACGCTCACTGTTCATCCTAGAGGTAGCATCGATCAGCTTCAGTTAGCAGCAGTAGTGAAGGAATCACTCGATCGGGTTCAGTTAACATCCATCGATCGATCGCTCGGGTTCAGTAACGTGTAGCCTGCAGTGCAATCGCTCGGGTTCAGTTAGAGCCCAACGCCTCGCTCGGGTTCAGTTAGAGCCAACGCCTCGCACACACGCGCGTATGTGTACGAGAGAAACACGCATCGCTCGGCCCCCGACCTCCCACCGTAACCGGGAACTCCCCGGAATTTTCCTTCCCCTCGCTTCTACCACGGTTTTTTCCATCATGGACGGCCCAAAGAATGTCATGCAGCTGCGTCTCCGGCCCGCCCAGGACGAAAAGCCCATTTTCTGTCATGATTTTTTGTCATAGAAGTAGGAGCCCACCACATCTATGATGATACCGGGTTTTGTCACAATTATCATCATAGAAGTGTCATATGTATGACAAAAAAATTCGTTCGGCCCAAAATTTCACGGATGTGTCTTTTTTTTGTGGTGACATAACACCACTAGAGGAGAGACAACATACATCTCATCAAAATATCAAACAAATACCAAATTCACATGACTACTAATAGCAAGACTTGTCTCGGGCCCATGTCCTCAAGAACAAACATAACTACTCACAAAGCATATTCATGTTCATAATCAGAGGGGTATTAATATGCATATAGGATCTGAACATATGATCTTTCACCAAATAAACTAACTAGCATCAACTACAAGGAGTAATTAACACTACTAGCAACCCACAGGTACCAATCCCGGACTTGGAGACAAGAATTGGATAAAAGAGATGAACTAGGGTTTTGAGAGGAGACGGTGCTGGTGAAGATGTTGATGGAGATTGCCCTCTCCTGATGAGAGGAGCGTTGGTGATGACGATGGCGATGATTTCCCCCTCCTGGAGGGAAGTTTTCCTGTCAGAACAGCTCCGCCAAAGCCCAAGATTGGTTCCGCCAAGGTTCCGCCTCGTGGCGGCGGAGTCTCGTCCAGAAAGATGGCTTATCATTTTTTTCCTCATCGAAAGACTCCATATAGCAGAAGATGGCCAACAGAGGGCCACCAGGGGGCCCACAAGGTAGGGGGCGCACCCAGGGGGTAGGGCGCGCCCCCCACCCTCGTGGGCAGGGTGTGGCCCCCTTGGTGAACTTATTGTGCTCAGTATTTTTTATATATTCTGAAAATGACTTCCGTGAAGTTGCAGGACTTTTGGAGTTGTGCAGAATATGTCTCTAATATTTGCTCCTTTTCCAGCCCAGAATCCAATCTGCCGGCATTCTCCCCCTTTATGTAAACCTTGTAAAATAAGAGAGAATAGGCATAAGTATTGTGACATAATGTGTAATAACAGCCCATAATGCAATAAATATCGATATAAAAGCATGATGCAAAATGGACATATCAATCCGTTTTGTCCTATGGGCTATTTGATGATCGTGATTGGTTTGAGTTGCATGTTTTACTATTGGTGTTGTCCTATGGTGCTCTCCGTGTCACGCAAGCGTGAGGGATCTCCGCTGTAGGGTGTTGCAATACGTTCATGGTTCGCTTATAGTGGGTTGCATGAGTGACTGAAACACAAACCCGAGTAAGGGGTTGTTGCGTATGGGATAAAGAGGACTTGATGCTTTAATGCTATGGTTGGGTTTTACCTTAATGATCTTTAGTAGTTGCGGATGCTTGCTAGAGTTCCAATCATAGGTGCATATGATCCAAGTAGAGAAAGTATGTTAGCTTATGCCTCTCCCTCATATAAAATTGCAATAATAATTACCGGTCTAGTTATCGATTGCCTAGGGACAAATAACTTTCTCGTGACACAAAGCTCTTTACTAAAACTAACTTAGTTGTGTCTTTATCTAAACAGCCCCTACTTTTTATTTACGTGCTCTTTATTATCGTGCAAACCTATCCAAAAACACCTACAAAGTACTTCTAGTTTCATACTTGTTCTAGGTAAAGCGAACGTCAATTGTGCGTAGAGTTGTATCGATGGTCGATAGAACTTGAGGGAATATTTGTTCTACCTTTATCTCCATGTTGGGTTCAGTACTCTTACTTATCGAAAACTGTTGCGATCCCCTATACTTGTGGGTTATCCAGACCTTTTTCTGGCGCCGTTGCCGGGGAGCAATAGCGTGGGGTGAATATTATCGTGTGTGCTTGTTTGCTTTATCACTAAGTAATTTTTATTTGTTGTTCTTAGTTGTTCTTTATCTTTAGTTATGGATATGGAACACGAAATACCAAAAAAAAAGGTGTACTTGCTGCTCATGGAGATGAGGAACCTCCTAAAACCCTCGATGCTCGTTATGTGACAGATATTATGTACTACTTTGATAATCCAAAGAAAACCTCATTCAATTTGGTAATGGGAGACACGTTGGATCAACATGAATACTTTAGGGATTATCGCTTGACTCAAAAAGGGAAACTATTATGGGATCAGATTTATATGTTGTATTGGTATGCTAGGAAACTATGCTTGAGATATGATTACACTTGTTGCTCTAGGATGAAGGCTCCACACCTTCCCTTTTCCTACGAATTTAATGATAATGAATCCTTGGCTTCTTATGCTAGAGGTATATATGACTACTATGATGTGGAACAAATAGAAGAATTTGTTGCTTTTATGGGTGCTTATGAAATTGAATCTATGTTCAAAGAATATGAAAATCTTTATGATGTTGTCTACAGACCTGAAAATTTAGCTATCCTTAAATATTGTTATGAGAATTATGAATACAATTCCGATATTGATGCGTTTATTGAGAAAGTCTCTGCTGCCCCAGAAGAGACTAATATTTTGCAGGAATCTATGGAAGAAGAAATTGATGAAACTGTGAGCTCATTGGATGAAAAAGGTGAGGAGGAGAGCGAAGAACAAAAGGAGGAAGAGCTGATTGATCACCTGTGCCCACCTTCTAATGAGAGTAACTCTTTAACTCATACATTGTTTAATTTCCCTTTGTGCTTACCGAAGGATGAATGCTATGATAATTGCTATGAACCCATTGATTCTTTTGAAATATCCCTTTTTGATGATGCTTGCTATGTTTATGGCCAAGATGCCAATATGAATTATGCTTATGGAGATGAATTTGCTATAGTTCCTTATGTTAAACATGAAATTGTTGCTTTTGCACCCACACATGATAGTCCTATTATCTTTTTGAATTCTCCAAACTACACTATATCAGAGAAGTTTGTGCTTATTAAGGATTATATTGATGGGTTGCCTTTTACTACTACAAATGATGATTTTGATAGATATAATATGCATGTGCTTTCTGCTCCCACTTGCAATTATTATGAGAGAGGAACTATATCTCCACCTCTCTATGTTTCCCTCACGATAAAATTGCAAGAAACTGTTTATACTATGCATTGGCCTTTAATTTGTGTGCATGAATTGTTCTTTTATGACATGCCGATGCATAGGAAGAGAGTTAGACTTCGTTGTTGCATGATATATGTTTCTTTGTGCTCACTACTAAATTACAAATCATTGTTAATTAAAATTGGCTTTGATATACCTTGGGATCCGGGTGGATTCACTACTTGAGCACTTTATGCCTAGCTTAATGGCTTTAAAGAAAGCGCTGCTAGGGAGACAACCCGGGAGTTTTAGAGTCATTTATTTCTGTTGAGTGCTTTTATATATTTTAAAAAACAACAAAAATAAAGAGGGGAACCTAAATCTTTTTCGAAAAGGAAGTGAAAGTGAGAGAGACAAACATTGTTGAAGTGGGAGCTAGCCTTGAACTTTGTTCATGCTCACGGAAACTTTTTGAATCTTGGTTATAGAAAATTTTCAACAAAAATAATTATCCCCTTGTACAATTCCATTTTATTATAAAAATAATGTGCCAAGGTTTGCCTTTAGGATGTTTACAATGCTTGTTGGTTTGTACGGTGCAGGACAGAAACTTTGGCTGTAGTGCACGATTTTACGTTTTTTACTGGAACGTCAACTGGTTCTGATTCTTTTTGCACTGTCTTTCTATACAAATTATTTATTTTTCCTAATTTTGGTAGAATTTTTCAAGTATCAGAAGTATGTTGAATGTTCAGATTATTACAGACTTTTCTGTTTTACACAGATTCTATTTTTGATGCATAGTTTGCTTGTTTTGATGAAACTATCAATTCCTATCAGTGGATTAAGCCATGAAAAAGTTATATTATAGTGGACATAATGCAAAAACAAAATATGAATTGGTTTGCAACAGTACTTAAAGTAGTGATTTGCTTTATTATACTAATGGATCTTACCGAGTTTTCTGTTGAAGTTTTATGTGGATGAAGTGTTCGATGATCGAGAAGGTCTCGATGTGAGAAGAAGGAAGAGAGGCAAGAGCTCAAGCTTGGGGATGCCCGAGGCACCCCAAGTAAATATTCAAGGAGACTCAAGCGTCTAAGCTTGGGGATGCCCCGGAAGGCATCCCCTCTTTCTTCAACAATTATCGGTATGTTTTCGGATTCATTTTGTTCATGCGATATGTGCAATCTTGGAGCATCTTTTGCATTTAGTTTTCATTTTTCTTTTATGCACCATGCTGGTATGATATAGTCCTTGGTTGATTTATAGAATGCTCTATGCACTTCACTTATATCTTTTGAGTATGGCTTTATAGAATGCATCATGTGCTTCACTTATATCATTTGAAGCTTGGATTGCCTATTTCACTTTACATAGAAAACCGCCATTTGTAGAATCCTATTTTGCTTCACTTATATTTGTTAGAGCGTGGGCATATATTTTGTAGAAAGAATTAAACCCTCTTGCTTCACTTATATCTATTTAGAGAGATGACAGGAATTGGTCATTCACATGGTGTAACACCCACGACGCGGCTATATCTCCCACGTGTCGGGGCACGACTTAGAGGCATAGCCGCATGGTAGGTTTTTCGCAAGAGGGGTAATCTTCACACAATCCCATGTACTGAATAAGAATGGGATAAAGAGTTGGCTTACAATCGGCACTTCACACAAATACAAGTTAAACATACATCATCCAGAATACAATCAAGGTCCGACTACGAAACCAAAATAAAAGAAGACAACCCCAAACGCTAGATCCCCGATCGTCCCAACTGGGCTCCACTACTGATCAACATGAAACGAAACAACACAACGAACACGATCTTCATCGAGCTCCCACTTGAGCTTGGTTGTGTCATCTGCACTTATATCATCGGCACATGCAACTGTTTGGAAGTATCTGTGAGCCACGAGGACTCAGCAATCTCACACCCGCGAGATCAAGACTATTTAAGCTTATGGGTAGGAAAGGGTAGTGAGGTGGAGCTGCAGCAAGCACTAGCATATATGGTGGCTAACATACGCAAATAAGAGCGAGGAGAGAAGCAATGCAACGGTCGTGAACTAGAAATGATCAAGAAGTGATCCTGAATCTACTTACGTTCGCGCATAACACAAGAACCGTGTTCACTTCCCGGACTCCGCCGGAAAGACACCATCACGGCTACACACGAGGTTGATGCATTTTAATTAAGTTAAGTGTCAAGTTATCTACAACGGATATTAACAAATTCCCATCTGCCCATAACCGCGAGCACGACTCTCGAAAGTTCAAACCCTGCAGGAGTATCCCAACTTAGCCCATCACAAGCTCTCATGGTCAACGAAGGATATTCCTTCTCCCGGGAAGACCCGATCAATCTCGGAATCCCAGTTACAACACATTTCAACAATGCTAAAACAAGACCAGCAAGACCGCCCGATGCGCCGACATCCTGATAGGAGCTGCACATATCTCGTTCTTAGGGAAACACCGGATGAACACTACGTACAACTAAATCCAGCCCTGAAGTTTCCCCGAGGTGGCGCCACAAGTGGATCTGGTTCGGACCAACACTTAGAGAAGCACTGGCCCCGGGGGGGGGGGGTTAAAATAAAGATGACCCTCGGGTTGGCCGATCCGAGGAACGGGTAGGTGGTGGTGAGGCAAATGGTAAAACCAAGGTTGGGCCTTGCTGGAGGATTTTTATTCAAAGCGAACTGTCAAGGGGTCCCCATAACACCCAACCGTGTAAGGAACCCAAAATCAAGGAACATAACACCGGTATGATGGAAACTAGGGCGGCAAGAGTGGAACAAAACACCAGGCATAAGGCCGAGCCTTCCACCCTTTACCAAGTATATAGATGCATTAATTAAATAAGAGATATTGTGATAACCCAAGATATCCATGTTCCAACATGGAACAAACTTCAGCTTCACCTGCAACTAACAACACTATAAGAGGGGCTGAGCAAAAGCGGTAACATAGCCAAACAACGGTTTGCTAGGAAAGGTGGGTTAGAGGCTTGACATGGCAATATGGGAGGCATGATAAACAAGTGGTAGGTAGCGCGACATAGAGATAGAACAAACAACTAGCCAGCAAATATAGAAGTGATTCTGAGGGTATGGTCATCTTGCCTGAGATCCCGCAAGGAAGAAGAACGAGTCCATGAAGAAGACAAACGGACGAAGTCAAATGAATCCTCACAAACGCAACGTTATCAGAACCAACCCGAAGAAGCAACACCGGAAAGAAGCAAACAACATAGTAAACAACCATCACATAAACATGGCATGATGCACAACCAAGTATGATGCATGTCCGGTTTAATGAAGCATGGCATCGCAAAGTGCACAAACAATACTACAAATTAAGTGGAGCTCAATATGCAACGAGTTGCACATTGACGAAACACCACACGGCTTATTTAGTTCTCTCTCATTTAGGTACCCAACAATATTAAATTTTGTTAAACATGGCAAGAGGTGAAGCATACATAAACTAACTACCTAGTCAAGTTTAAATGAGGCCGGAAACAACAAACAACAATTTTGGGAAAATCCTCATGTGCATATTTTTAGGTTTGGTACTTTTCTGTCCTAAGGCATATTTTAGAGTTGTTAAACATGCAAAGTAAGTACATCATGTTAAACTAGGCATTATTCTACCCCATTTACATATAAAGTTTATTTAAAACCGAGATACGGTTAATTAGTTATGAATTAAATCATTTTAGCATGGCAATATAACAAAACAAAGCAAACAACAAGTTTAAACATTTTTAACATGCATGAAAATGACATATTATTAATCTACACAAAATTCTAAGCATTTTACATATATAATTTGTTTTAATATGATGCACCGTTTGTGAGTTATAAAATGCATAATGCTTGGGGGGGTTTCTGCAAAACAACGTTCTCTGGATAATTAGACAAAATCGCAGAACCCAAAAAAAAACTATACGGGCCGAAACAGAGTCTAGCCCAACATGCACAGGAGGGGCTTGGGGGGGGTTCCTCACCATGGGCTTGGCCCAGGTTGGTGGAGCAGAGGCAGGCCGGCAGATCTGGTTGTTGGGCCGGCCTACGCGCTGGAGCTTGGCCTCACTAGAGAGGTCAACGCACTACGTGGCGTTCGTCGTCTCGCAGTACAGGTAAGGCCAACGCAGCAAGAGCTCACCAGAGTTGGACAGACGGCGGCTGAAGCGGGCAGAGGCCAGAGGACGACGGGGATGAGTGGATCCAGACGGTGGCTCACCGGATCTGGCACGGGGACGGTTGGAACAAGCACCGGCGACGACAAGGACTGGAAAACTCCGGGCGGTGGTAGTCCCTGGTGGTGGGATTCCTGCGGTAGAGAGAGTGATCATGAGGGAGAGGGAGTAGCACAGGGAAGGGAGGAGGAGAGGCAGGGGGCAGCGCGACCTGACCGGAGTTGGTCGCCGGCAGCGAGGCTCCAGTGGCCAGCGAATGCAAGATGGCGAGGAAGGGCGGTGAAGGGGCAAAGAGGCGGAGATATAGGAAGCTCGGGCACGCTGTTCTCGCGGCTTGGGGCGCGGTCGGGCCCAGATCTGGCCCGGGGCGGGCCGACTGCGGGCTTCCGTGGGCCGCGGCGGCGCTGGGGAAGGCGGCGCGCGATGTGGCTTCTCTGGATTGGCCGCGGGAGGTGGGTGGCGACGGCTCGGCCAACGGCAGCGCGCCTTGTGGCGATATGGTGGTGGTTGGCGCCGGAAAATGAGGTGGAGGCGGCGGCTGATGATAAGGGGCGCGGAATTTTAGGAGGAGGGGTAGGTAGCTGCCCAAAATGGAAGGGGAGGCTCTTTAAATAGGAAGGGGTTAGGGTTTAGGTGGGTTAGAAGGGTTTCAGAGCCCTCCGATCTTGATCGGACGGTTCCAGATGCGAGGATGGAGTAGGTGGGCTGCAGGTGAGTGTAAGTGGGATGTGGAGAGCGGGTTGGGCTGAGAGAAAAGAAGAGAGAGAGAGACCCGTCGACTGTTTCCGGAGACCGAAAACGTCCGACGATAGATCGGCTATACTGCCGCTATAGTTAACCGTTGGGGCACCAAACGAACTCCAAATGCGATGAAACTTGGCAGGCGGCCTATCTACACTAAAATAAGACTGCATGCATACTTTCAATCCATTCCGAGAACATTTTCCGGCCACTTTAAAATAATATTTCAGACATGCCGCAGGCGCGTGCAGGTGCGTCTAGGCTCAGAACGGACAACAGACAGAACTGGGGGAACCCAGACGGATGCAAGTTTCGAAAACATGCAGATGATATGCGGATGATGACATGGCAAGATGCAACACGCAAGCAAATGACATGGCAACGTAGGCGAATAACTGGAAGACACCTGGCGCGTCGGTCTCGGGGCGTCACAACACTCCACCACTACAAGTGGATCTTGTCCCGAGATCTAGGATGGCACCAGAGGGAAAACGGAAGAGGAAGAGAAGAGGTAAAACTTTCTTGGACAAACGAATGAAACCACAAACCTTGAGAGGTAAAACGTTTTGAGAAAAGAATATAACGAAGATGAACGAGATAGCGAACATTCCGTTAGAAAAGAGGAACAAGGAACATTACGATAAAGTTGTAGGTTGAAAAACAAAAGAAAAGGGGTGCAGTGGATAAGATGTACATGCAAGCACTCTGGTAGAAATGAGATTTACAAGGAATGGTAAAGATCAATTACGACAACACTCCGGTTGGAAATAGAAGGTAAAGAATATGAACTTGGTAAAAATGAAAGTACTTGGATGAGAGTCCGGTTAGAAGAGGAATGATAGCCACAACACTCCGGTTAAAACAAGATAGAGAAGGAAAAGAATGATATAATTTGGACAGCACTCCGACTGTAAATGGAAGGAATTCAACATGAACTTGGAAAGATTGGATGATACTTGATGAAATCAACAACACACTGCCTCTAGAACTATTGAAAAAATGGCACAATGGATAAGAAAGATTTCAGACAGCACTCCGGTTGAGAAGGGAGGTAAAACTTGACAGAATGGGAGGAACTTGAAAAGAGGGAGCGACACTCGATTGAATGGATAAGCAAAGGAAACAACATGATCTTGACAAAACAAAATGATGGGTTGAAGAGAGCAACTTCACAAAGCCTCCGGAAGAAAAAATAGAAGATAGATCATTGGAATAACAGAATGGAGAAGAAAATGCCAGCTTCTGCCACAATTGAGCTTGGTAAGCACCCTTCGAAGAAGGTTAAAACGGAGTTGTTGGAAAACCAACAATAAAACAAAAATGCTTGTAGTGGGCTTATGGAAAACATCTCAAAACTGAGGTGAAATTCTGCCACTAATGGAATCAATTGCTTGCTTGAGAGCAACGAAGAGATGAAAGTCTCTTCACCGAGATAGGAAGGAGAAGATTGGATCATTGATAAGCACCACGATCACAACCGTCCTTAAGATAGACTTTAGGTGAAATATAACTCAAGATAACTCCAACGAGGAGATTGATGGATTGAGAAGAGCTCATGCTCGAAGAAATAGATGGGTTTAACTACCTCATTCTTGACAACTGTTGAATCAAGAGACACGAAAGAAATTGTCAAGAATGAAATAACACCACCTCAAAAGATAAGGTAGAAAGAATTGCACTTCGGAATGCAAGAAGAAGAATGCTTGAACTCCTCAAAACAAGACATGTGTTGAACACCATGTTTATTTGAGAGTATAGCTTGGCGGATCTTAACTTCGAGAGAAATCTTGAGGGAAAATGAAGAATGAAAGGAATCCTTGACGAACCACCATGTTGATCCTCCATGAAGAACTCCGGTAATAAAAGAATGATCAAAAGAAGTGAAGGATGAAAAGAATAAGATTGAAGCCTTGCAATTATTGGAAGGAGCTTTGCGGCGAGATAAGGCGGAAAAGTTGGAACTCCGGAAAGAAAAGATGAAGCAACTCGAACCGAGAAATGTGACATGAAGAACAACTCTGGAGAGAAGAAACTAGATCACTTGATTGAAACAATAATAAGAATTACGTTATGCGTATCCTTCACCAATTTAAATTGATGACAAGCAACGGATTTTGCATAGTACTTATTCTCGTAGAAAGGTTTAAGAAGATATAGCGTAAACTCAATGGACCACCGGTAGGATTTGGAAACAACGAATGAATTGATATGATAACAAAGGAAGAAGAATCTTTGAACAAACCACCATAAGAATTGGAAATGAACGAAGTAAAGGGATGAATCACCGGTAAGAATTAGAGAATGAATGAAGATACTTGAGGGAATTTGATACAAGAGAACAAAGAGATCACGAGCTGATTATAGAATATTTGAATGATGCGCCTAAAGAATTCAAGAACTAGAGCTGAAAGCTAGAATGAATAATTCTGAGATGATAGGCTCCGAAGAATCAAACTGAAAAGACTCATGAATTGCTCCATATGGGAGAAAAGAATTGTCACACTCGAAAACAATTATGAGAGGATGGCAACAATTTAGAACCACACATCTTTGGAAGAACGGGTAAGATTGCAGCGAAACTCTTCTTCGGTCTTCAAAAGCAGAGAATGACGATGGGAAACACCACCATGAATTGTTGATGCACTTCGGAATGAAAATTAGAAAGGATGAACCAATGATGAAAAGAATTTGAAAGATCTTGGTGAAAGACATTTGACTGATGATAACTCATTCTTACGTCAAACTTTGAAATGAATTTGAGAATAACTCCAGAAAAATTAAAAGAGTGAGGTAAGATCCTAGGAAAAGACCTGTGGGTTAGGGCTCACTCAAAAGATACACCGTCGAACGATTTAAATGAGAGAATGTGTCGGTTGAATTAAATGGCTTGAATGATATAACATTCTCGAAAGAGCTTGAACGAATACAGAGTGGAAGCACGAATCTTCGAGATATCTACAGCACTCCAGAACAAATGAATGGCGAGAAGCGGATGATTAAGAGGTGCACCGGCATGAGAAAGCATTTGAAACGAGGAAAATATATGATCGACAAAACTTGAATTGAATCCACCAAAGAAGAAAAGAGAACGGAGAATAATACACTTGAAGCTCCGTGAGTATCTTGTTGAGAATCACCGGATAAGAACATTGAAAGAAAGGAATGAAGAGACTTCACATCCATAAAAGGATACTTGAATAAGAAATCTGAGTCATCAAAGAAAAAAGGTGGGAGGGCGGGAAAACAAAGGCATCCTGGGGACGGATGAAACGAACAACATTGGGAAAAACCGAGAGGTGATCTTGCGGATGTTGAAATGATCGGTTCCACTTGAAGAGAAACATGTCGGTTGAAAAGGATTGACATGACAATCTCAATTATCATGAAGGATTGGTATTCACATAGGAGTATGAGAACACCGCTTAGGAATGGTATGGAATCAACACTTGACATTGAAGCAACTCGAATACCACAAACCAAAACAAAACAAAGGATTGGCTTGTAGAATAAGCCGGAAACAAACATATGATAGATCCCATATCGTATCATGTGTCTGTTGGAAAGATTATTCTAGGAGCTACTTGAATTCCCACTTATAAACTCCCGAAACTTCCTGGTTATGCAAAAAGGTGTTGGGGATACAGGGGAAGCATAATATCTCACCCAAAACTAACAAATCCTACATCCAGTTGTATCCATCCTTCAACACATAACCAAGAAACCTTCGAAAATCATTTACCTCAACCTTCGAAAATCATCCGTTATACGAGTTATGGAAATACTCCCGAACTCCTGCCCCAGTACTGGGTGGCATCGAGGATATCTCACCAACAACTTCATAAAAGATATTTTCGATGTCGGTGAAACTCAGGTATTCCAGAACTACAATGATAAAATTATGACGACAACACCTCGGAGCTCAACTCCCAGGGACACTGCCACAACCCCTAAATGTCAGGAGGCACCAAGAACAATGTTCTCGTCACAAAATCATCGGAACGATTCCCAGATACCCGCGTGATCCTAAATAATTTTCGTGAAATTTGAGGAGAGAAGAGTCAAAACTTCTACGTCGGCAGGCCTCATGAGAGCGACGAAGGGACAGAGAAGTAAAAAGAATCCTACTCTCCGATATAATCCTAAGACTCAAAACATTTTCTTCTAGACTCAACAACGTCAGTGATTCGATCAAGCAGGGGGCTCCTAAGTCGGGGAAGGCTCTGATTACCAACTTGTAACACCCACGATACGACAATATCTCCCACGTGTCGGGGCACGACTTAGAGGCATAGCCGCATGGTAGGTTTGTCACAAGAGGGGTAATCTTCAAACAATCCCATGTACTGAATAAGAATGTGATAAAGAGTTGCCTTACAATCGCCACTTCACACAAATACAAGTTAAACATACATCATCCAGAATACAATCAAGGTCCGACTACGGGACCAAAATAAAAGAAGACAACCCCAAATGCTAGATCCCTGATCGTTCCAACTTGGCTCCATTACTGATCAACATGAAACAAAACAACACAATGAACACGATCTTCATCGAGCTCCCACTTGAGCTCGGCTGTGTCATCTGCACTTGTATCATCGGCACCTGCAACTGTTTGGAAGTATATGTGAGCCACGAGGACTCAGCAATCTCACACCCGCGAGATCAAGACTATTTAAGCTTATGGGTAGGAAAGGGTAGTGAGGTGGAGCTGCAGCAAGCACTAGCATATATAGTGGCTAACATATGCAAATAAGAGCGAGGAGAGAAGCAATGCAACGGCCGTGAACTAGAAATGATCAAGAAGTGATCCTGAATCTACTTACATTCAAGCATAACACAAGAACCGTGTTCACTTCCCGGACTCCGCCGAAAAGAGACCATCACGGCTACACACGAGGTTGAGGCATTTTAATTAAGTTAAGTGTCAAGTTCTCTACATCCGGATATTAAAAAATTCCCATCTGACCATAACCGCGAGCATGGCTCTCGAAAGTTCAAACCCTGCAGGGGTGTCCCAACTTAGCCCATCACAAGCTCTCACGGTCAACGAAGGATATTCCTTCTTCTGGGAAGACACGATCAGTCTCGTAATCCCGGTTACAAGACATTTCCACAATGCTAAAACAAGACCAGCAAGACCGCCTGACGCGCTGACATCCTGATAGGAGTTGCACATATCTCGTTCTCAAGGCAACACCGGATGAACACTATGTACAACTAAAACCAGCCCTCAAGTTTCCCCGAGGCGGCACCGGAAGTGGATCTGGTTCGGACCAACACTTAGAGAAGCACTGGCCCGGGGGTTAAAATAAAGATGACCCTCGGATTGGCCGACCCGAGGGAAGGGTAGGTGGTGCTGAGGCAAATGGTAAAACCAAGGTTGGGCCTTGCTGGAGGAGTTTTATTCAAAGCGGACTATCAAGGGGTCCCCATAACACCCAACCGTGTAAGGAACGCAAAATCAGGGAACATAACACCGGTATGACGGAAACTAGGGCGGCAAGAGTGGAACAAAACACCAGGCATAATTAAATAAGAGATATTGTGATAACCCAACATATCCATGTTCCAACATGGAATAAACTTCGGCTTCACCTGCAACTAACAACGCTATAAGAGGTGCTGAGCAAAAGCGGTAACATAGCCAAACAACGGTTTGCTAGGAAAGGTGGGTTAGAGGCTTGACATGGCAATATGGGAGGCATGATAAACAAGTGGTAGGTAGCACGACATAGTGATAGAACGAACAACTAGCAATCAAAGATAGAAGTGATTCCGAGGGTATGGTCATCTTGCCTAAGATCCCGAAAGGATAAAGAACGAGTCCATGAAGAAGACAAACGGATGAAGTCGAACGAATCCTCACAATGCAACGTTATCGGAACCAACCCGAAGAACCAACACCGGAAAGAAGCAAACAACATAGTAAACAACCATCACATAAACATGGCATGATGCACCACCAAGTATGATGCATGTCCGGTTTAATGAAGCATGGCATGGCAAAGTCCACAAACAATACTACAAATTAAGTGGAGCTCAATATGCAACGAGTTGCATATTGACGAAACACCACATGGCTTATTTAGTTCTCTCTGGTTTAGATACCCAACAATATTAAATGTTGTTAAACATGGCAAGAGGTGAAGCATACATAAACTAACTACCTAGTCAAGTCTAAATGAGGCCGGAAACAACAAACAACAATTCCAGAAAATCCTCATGTGCATAATTTTAGGTTTGGTACTGTTCTGTCCTAAGGCATATTTTAGAGTTGTTAAACATGAAAATAAGTACATCATGTTCAACTAGGCATTATTCTACCCCATTTACATATAAAGTTTATTTAAAACCGAGCTACGGTTAATTAGTTATGAATTAAATCATTTTAGCATGGCAATATAACAAAACAAAGCAAACAACAAGTTTAAACATTTTTAACATGCATGAAAGTGGCATATTATTAATCTACACAAAATTCTAAGCATTTTACATATATAATTTGTTTTAATATGATGCATCGTTTGTGAGTTATAAAATGCATAATGCTTGGGGGGTTTTCTGCAAAACAACATTCTCTGGATAATTAGACAAACTCGCAGAACCCAAAAAAACTTTACGGGCCTAAACAGAGTCTAGCCCAACATGCACAGGAGGGGCTTGGGGGGGTTCCTCACCATGGGCTTGGCCCAGGTTGGTGGAGCAGAGGCAGGCCGGCAGATCTGGTTGCTGGGCCGGCCTACGCGCTGGAGCTGGGCCTCGCTAGAGAGGTCAACGCACTGCGTGGCATTCGTCGTCTCGAAGCAGAGGCAATGCCGATGCAGCAGGAGCTCGCCGGAGTTGTACGGACGGCGGCCGGAGCGGGCAGAGGCCAGAGGACGACGGGGATGGGTGGATCCAGACGGCGGCTCATCGGATCTGGCACGGGGACGGCTGGAACAAGCACCGGCAACGACGAGGACTGGAAAACTCCGGGCAGGGGCAGTCCGTGGAAGTGGAATTCCTGCGGGAGAGAGAGTGATCATGAGGGAGATGGAGTAGCACAGGGAAGGGAGGAGGAGAGGCAGGGCGGCGCGACCTGACCGGAGTTGGTCACCGGCAGCGAGGCTCCGGTGGTCGGCAAATGCAGGACGGTGAGGACGGGCGGTGAACGGGCAGAGAGGCGGCGAGGCAGGGAGCTCAGGCACACTGCTCTTGCGGCTCGGGGCGCGGTCGGGCCCAGATCCGGCCCGGGGCGGGCCAGCTGTGGGCTTCCACGGGCTGCAGCGGCGCTAGGGAAGGCGGGGCACGACGTGGCTTCTTCGGATTGGCCGCGGGAGGCGGCTGGCGACGGCTCGGCCAACGGCGGCGCACCATGTGGCGATATGGTGGTGGCTGGCGCCGGAAAACGAGGTCGAGGCGGTGGCTGATGATAAGGGGCGCGGAATTTTCGGAGGAGGGGTAGGTAGCTGCCCAAAATGGAAGGGGCGGCTCTTTAAATAGGAAGGGGTTAGGGTTTAGGTGGGTTAGAAGGGTTTCGGAGCCCTCCGATCGCGATCGGACGGTTCCAGACACGAGGATGGAGTAGGTGGGCTGCAAGTGAGTGGAAGTGGGCTATGGAGAGCGGGTTGGGCTGAGAGATGAGAAGAGAGAGAGAGACCCGACGATTGTTTCCGGCGACCAAAAACGTCCGACGATAGACCTACTATACTGCCGCTATAGTTATCCGCTGGGGCACCAAACGAACTCCGAATGTGATGAAACTTGGCAGGCGGCCTATCTACACTAAAACAACACCACATGGCAACTTTCAACCCATTCCGAGAACATTTTCCGGCCACTTATAAAATAATATTTCGGACATGACGCAGGCGCGTGCAAGTGTGTCTAGGCTCAGAACGGACAACGGATGGAACTGGGAACCCAGACGAATGCAAGTTTCGAAAACATGCAGATGCAATGCGGATGATGACATGGCAAGATGCAACACGCAAGCGAATTACATGGCAATGTCGGCGAATAACTGGAAGACACCTGGCACGTCGGTCTCGGGGCGTCACACATGGTTAGTCATAAAATCCTACATAAAACTTGTAGATCACTGAATATGATATGTTTGATTCCTTGCAATAGTTTTGCGATATAAAGATGGTGATATTAGAGTCATGCTAGTGGGTAGTTTTGGATTGTAGAAATACTTGTGTTGAAGTTTGTGATTCCCGTAGCATGCACGTATGGTGAACCGTTATGTAACGAAGTCGGAGGATGAGGTATTTATTGATTGTCTTCCATATGAGTGGCGGTCGGGGACGAGCGATAGTTTTTTCCTACCAATCTATCCCCCTAGGGGCATGCGTAGTATTACTTTTCTTCGAGGGCTAATAAACTTTTGCAATATGTATGTGAGTTCTTTATGACTAATGTTGAGTCCATGGATTATACGCACTCTCACCCTTCCATCATTGCTAACCTCTTCGGTACCGTGCATTGCCCTTTCTCACCTCGAGAATTGGTGCAAACTTCGCCGGTGCATCCAAACCCCGTGATATGGTACACTCTATCACACATAAGCCTCCTTATATCTTCCTCAAAATAGCCACCATACCTACCTATTATGGCATTTCCATAGCCATTCCGAGATATACTGCCATGCAACTTCCATCATCATCATATACATGACTTCAGCATTCATTGTCATATTGCTTTGCATGATCGTAAGATAGCTAGCATGATGTTTTCATGGCTTGTCTGCTTTTTATGTCATTGCTACGCTAGATCATTGCACATCCCGGTACACCGCCGGAGGCATTCATATAGAGTCATATCTTTGTTCCAGTATCGAGTTGTAAGTAAATAAAAGTGTGATGATCATCATTATTAGAGCATTGCCCGCCAAAAAAAAGAGAGGCGAAATAAGCCTAAATAAAAAAAGGGGGCCAAAGAAGCTCGCAAAAAAAGAGAAAAGGGGGAAATGTTACTATCCTTTTACCACACTTGTGCTTCAAAGTAGCACCATGTTCTTCATATAGAGAGTCTCTTGAGTTATCACTTTCATATACTAGTGGGAATTTTCATTATAGAACTTGGCTTGTATATTCCGACGATGGGCTTCCTCAAATGCCCGAGGTCTTCATGAGCAAGAAAGTTGGATGCACACCCACTTATTTTCAGTTTGAGCTTTCATACACTTATAGCTCTAGTGCATCCGTTGCATGGCAAACCCTACTCCTCACATTGACATCAATTGATGGGCATCTCCATAGCCCGTTGATTAGCCGCGCCGATGTGAGACTTTCTCCCTTTTTTTCTTCTCCACACAACCTCCACCATCATATTCTATTCCACCTATAGTGCTATGTCCATGGCTCACGCTCATGTATTGCGTGAGGGTTGAAAATGCTGAAGCGCGTTAAAAGTATGAACCAATTGTTCGGCTTGTCATCGGGGTTGTGCATGATGTGAATATTTGTGTGGTGAAGATGGAGCATAGCCAGACTATATGATTTTGTAGGGATAACTTTCTTTGGCCTTGTTATTTTGAAAAGACATGATTGCTTTATTAGTAGGCTTGAAGTATTATTGTTTTCATGTCAAATGATAGACTATTGCTTTGAATCACTCGTGTCTTAATATTCATGCCATGATTAGATACACGATCAAGATTATGCTAGGTAGCATTCCACATCAAAAATTATCTTTTTATCATTTACCTATTCGAGGACGAGCAGGAATTAAGCTTGGGGATGCTGATACGTCTCCGTCGTATCCATAATTTTTGATTGTTCCATGCCAATATTCTAAAACTTTCATATACTTTTGGCAACTTTTTATACTATTTTTGGGACTAACATATTGATCCAGTGCCCATTGCCAATTCCTGTTTGTTGCATGTTTTTTTGTTTCGCAGAACATCCATATCAAACGGAGTCCAAACGGGATAAAAACTAAAGGAGATTATTTTTTGGAATATATATGATTTTTGGGAAGAAAAATCCACGTGAGACGGTGCCCGAGGAAGGCACGAGGCAGGGGGGCGCGCCCCTGACCCTCGTGGCCACCCCGTAAGGCAGTTGATGCCCTTCTTTCTCCGTAAGAAAGCTAATATCCAGATAGAGATCTTGTTAAAATTTCAACGCAATCGGAGTTACGGATCTTCGGGAATATAAGAAACGGTGAAAGGGCAGAATCTGAGAACGCGGAAACAAAGAGAGATAGAGAGACATATCGAATCTCGGTGGGGCTCTCGCCCCTCCCATGCCATGGAGGCCAAGGACCAGAGGGGAAACCCTTCTCCCATCTAGGGAGGAGGTCAAGGAAGAAGAAGACGAAGGGGCCCCCTCTCCCCTTCTCTTCCGGTGGCGCCGGAACGCTGCCGTGGCCATCATCATCACCGCAATCTTCACCAACAACTTCACCGCCATCATCACAAACTCTTCCCCCCTCTATGCAGCGTTGTGACCTCTCTCTTACCCGCTGTAATCTCTACTTAAACATGGTGCTCAATGCTATATATTATTTCCCAGTGATGTATGGCTATCCTATGATGTTTGAGTAGATCCGTTTTGTCCTATGGGCTATTTGATGATCGTGATTGGTTTGAGTTGCATGTTTTATTATTGGTGATGTCCTATGGTGATCTCCGTGTCGCGCAAGCGTGAGGGATCCCCGCTGTAGGGTGTTGCAATACGTTCATGATTCACTTATAGTGGGTTGCGTGAGTGACTGAAACACAAACCCGAGTAAGGGGTTGTTGCATATGGGATAAAGAGGACTTGATGCTTTAATGCTATGGTTGGGTTTTACCTTAATGATCTTTAGTAGTTGCGGATGCTTGCTAGAGTTCCAATCATAAGTGCATATGATCCAAGAGAAATTATGTTAGCTTATGCCTCTCCCTCATATAAAATTGCAATAATGATTACCGGTCTAGTTATCGATTGCCTAGGGACAAATAACTTTCTCGTGACAAAAAGCTCTTTACTAAAACTAACTTAGTTGTGTCTTTATCTAAACAGCCCCTACTTTTTATTTACATGCTCTTTATTATCTTGCAAACCTATCCAAAAACACCTACAAAGTACTTCTAGTTTCATACTTGTTCTAGGTAAAGCGAACATCAAGCGTGCGTAGAGTTGTATCGGTGGTCGATAGAACTTGAGGGAATATTTTTTTCTACATCTAGCTCCTCGTTGGGTTCGACACAATGCTTATCGAAAACTGTTGTGATCCCCTATACTTGTGGGTTATCATAAACTAAAAATCAAAGACTCAAATCATACAAGACGCTCCAAGCAAACCACATATCATGTGGTGAATAAAAATATAGCCTCAAGTAAACTTGCCGATGGAAGAAGACGAAAGAGGGGATGCCTTCCGGGGCATCCCCAAGCTTAGGCTTTTGTTTGTCCTTGAATTTTACCTTGGGGTGCCTTGGGCATCCCCAAGGTGAGGCTCTTGCCACTCCTTATTCCATAATCCATCAAATATTTACCCAAAACTTGAAAACTTCACAACACAAAACTTAAGCAGAAAATGTCATGAGCTCTTTTAGTATAAGAAAACAAACCACGACTTAAGGTACTGTAATGAACTCATTCTTTATTTATTCTAGTGTTAAACCTACTGTATTCCAACTTCTCTATGGTTCATAACCTTCGATACTAGCCATAGATTCATCAAAATAAGCAAACAACACGCGAAAAACAGAATCTGTCAAAAACAGAACAGTCTGTAGTAATCTGTAGGTTTCGAATACTTCTGTTACCCAAAAATTCTGAAATAAATTTCTGGAAGTGAGTAATTTATCTATTAATCATCTTAAAAAAATAATCAACCTAATCATACTCTCCAGTAAAAAAAATGGCAGCAAATCTCGTGAGCGCTAAAGTTTCTTTTTTTTACAGCAAGATCGCAAAGACTTTCCCCAAGTCTTCCCAAAGTTCTACTTGGCACAAACACTAATTAAAAGCATAAAACCACATCTAAACAGAGACTACATGAATTATTTATTACATAACAGCAAGGAAAAATATTGGGTTGTCTCCCAACAAGCGCTTTTCTTTAAAGCCTTATAGCTAGGCATCAGATTTCAATGATGCTCACATGAAAGACAAGAATTGAAGCACAAATAGAGCATCATAAAACACGTGACAAACACATCTAAGTCTAACATAATTCCTATGCATAGGCATCTTATAGGCAAACAAATTATCAAGGCAAGCAAAAACTAGCATATGTAAGGAAGCGGAAAGAAACAATAGCAATCTCAACATAACGAGAGGTAATTTAGTAACATGAAAATTTCTACCACCATATTTTCCTCTCTCATAATAATTACATGTAGGATCATAATCAAATCCAACAATATAGCTATCACAAAACATATTCTTAACACGATCCACATGTATGCAAAGTTGACACTCTTCCAAAATAGTGGGATTAACATTAACTAAAGTCATGACCTCTCCAAACCCACTTTTATCAAAAACTTCGTAAGATTGAACATTCTCCAAATATGTGGGATCTAAAGTTGACACTCTTCCAAACACACTTTCAATATTATTGCAAACATTATAATCAATCTCATATTCTTCGTGGGGCTTAAATAAATTTTCAAGATCAAAAGAAGAATCACCCCAATCATGATCATTGCAACAAGTAGTAGACATAGCAAAATTAGCAACCCCAAGCTTAGGGTTTTGCATATTATAAGCACAATTGACATTAATAGAATTTATACTATCATCATTGCAACCAGGCTTTTTATTCGAAGATCCATCGTGAATCACTCCATAAAGTACTTCATCACAATTTTCAGATTCACGAATTTCAAGCAAAACTTCATAAATATAATCTAGTGCACAAAACTCACTAGCAATTGGTTCATCATAATTGGATCTCTTAAAAAGATTAGCAAGCGGATGAGGATCTTAGGTTCTCTGTTTAGCAATAAATAAACAACTATTTCAACCAAACGAGCAAACGAGCCAAGTAAGACATCAAAGCAAACGAAAAGACGAACAAAAGAAGGGCAGATACAACGGCAAGGGTGAAGAGGAGGAGAGGAAAACGAGAGGCAAATGGCAAATAATGTAATGCGAGGGAAAAGAGTTTGTGATGGGTACTTGGTATGTCTTGACTTGTGAGTAGATCTCCCCGGCAACGGCGCCAGAAATCCTTCTTGCTACCTCTTGAGCACTGCGTTGGTTTTCCCTTGAAGAGGCAAGGGTGATGCAGCAAAGTAGCGTAAGTATTTCCCTCAGTTTTTGAGAACCAAGGTATCAATCCAGTAGGAGACTACACGCAAGTCCCTCATACCTGCACAAACAAATAAGAACCTCGCAACCAACGCGATGAAGGGGTTGTCAATCCCTTCACGGTCACTTATGAGAGTGAGATCTGATAGAGATAACAATAATAAGATAAATATTTTTGGTATTTTTATGATATAAATTGGAATATAAAGATTGCAAAATAAACGGTGCCAGAAATAGCTAGTTGACGGAAGATTAATATAATAGAGAATAGACCCGGGGGCCATAGGTTTCACTAGTGGCTTCTCTCAAGATAACATAAGTATTACGGTGGGTGAACAAATTACTGTCGAGCAATTGATAGAAAAGTGCATAATTATGAGAATATCTAGGCATGATCATGTATATAGGCATCACGTCCACGACAAGTAGACCGAAACGATTCTGCATCTACTACTATTACTCCACACATAGACCGCTATCTAGCATGCATCTAGAGTATTAAGTTCATAAGAACAAAGTAACGCATTAGGCAAGATGACATGATGTAGAGGGATAAACTCAAGCAATATGATATAAACCCCATCTTTTTATCCTCGATGGCAACAATACAATACGTGGCTTGCTGCCCCTGCTGTCACTAGGAAAGGACACCACAAGATTGAACCCAAAGCTAAGCACTTCTCCTATTGCAAGAAAGATCAATCTAGTAGGCCAAGCCAAACTGATAATTTGAAGAGACTTGCAAATATAACCAATCATACATAAAAAATTTTAGAGAAGAATCAAATATTATTCATAGATAAACTTGATCATAAACCCACAATTCATCGGATCTCGACAAACACACAGCAAAAAGAGTTACATCGAATAGATCTCCAAGAAGATCGAGGAGAACTTTGTATTGAGATCCAAAGAGAGAGACGAAGCCATCTAGCTAATAACTATGGACCCGAAGGTCTGAGGTAAACTACTCACACATCATCGGAGACGCTATGGTGCTGACGTAGAAGCCCTCCGTGATTGATTCCCCCTCTGGCGGAGCTCCTGAAAAGGCTCCAAGATGGGATCTCTTGGGTACAGAAGGTTGCGGCGGTGGAAATAGGGTTTCGTGGTGCTCCTGGATGTTTTCGGGGTATATATATACATACATATATATATATATATATATATATATATATATAGGAGGAACAAGTAGGTCGGTGGAGCTACGAGGGGGCCATGAGGGTGTGGGCGCACCAAGGGGGCAGGCGCGCCTCCCTGCCTCATGGCCTCCTCGTTAATTTCTTAACATCCACTCCAAGTCCCCTGGATCACGTTTGTTCCAAAAACAACTCCCCGAAGGTTTCATTCCGTTTGGATTCCGTTTGATATTCCTTTTCTGCGAAACACTGAAATAGGCACAAAAAACAGTAATTTGCACTAGGCCTTGGGTTAGTAGGTTAGTCCTAAAAATAATATAAAAGTGTATAAATAAGCCCATTAACATCCAAAACAGATAATATAATAGCATGGAACAATCAAAAATTATAGATACGTTGGAGACGTATCACAAGGTATCAATCCAGTAGGAGACTACACGCAAGTCCCTCGTACCTGCACAAACAAATAAGAACCTCGCAACCAACGTGATAAAGGTGTTGTGTCACGGTCACTTACGAGAGTGAGATCTGATAGAGATAATAATAATAATATAAATAGTTTTGGTATTTTTATAATATAGATTGGAATATAAAGATTGCAAAATAAACAGTGCCAGAAATAGCTAGTTGACGGGAGATTAAAATAATAGAGAATAGACCCGAGGGCCATAGGTTTTACTAGTGGCTTCTCTCAAGATAGCATAAGTATTACGGTGGGTGAACAAATTACTATCGAGCAATTGATAGAAAAGTGCATAATTATGAGAATATCTAGGCATGATCATGTATATAGGCATCACGTCCGCGACAAGTAGACCGAAACGATTCTGCATCTACTACTATTACTCCACACATCGACCGCTATCCAGCATGCATCTAGAGTATTAAGTTCATAAGAACAGAGTAACGCATTAGGCAAGATGACATGATGTAGAGGGATAAACTCAAGCAATATGATATAAACCCCATCTTTTTATCCTCGATGGCAACAATACAATGCGTGCCTTACTGCCCCTGCTGTCACTGGGAAAGGACACTGCAAGATTGAACCCAAAGCTAAGCACTTCTCCCATTGCAAGAAAGATCAATCTAGTAGGCCAAACCAAACTGATAATTCGAAGAGACTTGCAAAGATAACCAATCATATATAAAATATTTCAGAGAAGAATCAAATATTGTTCATAGAACTTGATCATAAACCCACAATTCATCGGATCTCGACAAACACACCGCAAAAAGAGTTATATCGAATAGATCTCCAAGAAGATCGAGGAGAACTTTGTATTGAGAGAATAAGCCATCTAGCTAATAACTATGGACCCGAAGGTCTGAGGTAAACTACTCACACATCATCGGAGAGGCTATGGTGTTGATGTAGAAGCCCTCCGTGATTGATTCCCCATCCGGCGGAGCTCCAGAAAAGGCCCCAAGATGGGATCTCCTGGGTACAGAAGGTTGCGGCGGTGGAAATAGGGTTTCGTGGTGCTCCTGGATGTTTTTGGGGTATGTGGATATATATAGGAGGAAGAAGTAGGTCGGTGGAGCTACGACGGGCCCACGAGGGTGGGGGCGCACCTTCCTGCCTCGTGGACTCCTCGTTGATTTTTGACGTCCACTCCAAGTCCCCTGGATCACGTTTGTTCCAAAAATAACTCTCCTGAAGGTTTCATTCTGTTTGGATTCCGTTTGATATTCCTTTTCTGTGAAACACTAAAATAGGCAAAAAAACAGTAATTTGCACTGGGCCTTGGGTTAGTAGTTCAGTCCCAAAAATAATATCAAAGTGTATAAATAAGCCCATTAACATCCAAAACAAATAATATAATAGCATGTAACAATTAAAAATTATAGATACATTGGAGATGTATCAGTCACAAACCGGATACGTATTTTTATTTAATGGTGGATTTGTCAGTTGGTGCGGTTCTAAGCAGAGCGTCGTGGCGGGATCTACTTGTGAAGTGGAGTACATAGCTGCTTCAGAAGCAGCAAATGAAGGAGTCTGGATGAAGGAGTTCATATCCGATCTAGGTGTCATACTTAGTGCATCGGGTCCAATGAAAATCTTTTGTGACAATACTGGTGCAATTGCCTTGGCAAAGGAATCCAGATTTCACAAGAGAACCAAGCACATCAAGAGACGCTTCAATTCCATCTGCGATCAAGTCAAGGAGGGAGACATAGAGATTTGCAAGATACATACGGATCTGAATGTTGCAGACCCGTTGACTAAGCCTCTCTCACGAGCAAAACATGATCAGCACCAAGACTCCATGGGTGTTAGAATCATTACTATGTAATCTAGATTATTAACTATAGTGCAAGTGGGAGACTGAAGGAAGTATGCCCTAGAGGCAATAATAAAGTTGTTATTTATATTTCCTTATATCATGATAAATGTTTATTATTCATGCTAGAATTGTATTAACTGAAAGCTTAGTACATGTGTGGATACGTAGACAAACATAGTGCCCCTAGTATGCCTCTACTTGACTAGCTCGTTAATCAAAGATGGATAAGTTTCCTAGCCATAGACATGTGTTGTCATTTGATGAATGGGATCACATCATTAGAGAATGATGTGATGGACAAGACCCATTCGTTAGCTTAGCATAATGGTCGTTTAGTTTTTCTTCTATTGCTTTCTTCATGACTTATACATGTTCCTCAGACTATGAGATTATGCAACTCCCGAATACCGAAGGAACACCTTGTGTGCTATCAAACATCACAATGTAACTTGGTGGTTATAAAGATGCTCTACAGGTGTCTCCGATGGTGTTTGTTGAGTTTGCATAGATCGAGATTAGGATTTGTCACTCCACATATCGGAGAGGTATCTCTGGGCCTCTCGATAATGCACATCACTATGAGCCTTGCAAGCAATGTGTCTAATGAGTTAGCCATGGGATGATGCATTACAGAACGAGTAAAGAGACTTGCCGGTGACGATATTGAACTAGGTATGATGATACCAACGATCGAATCTCGGGAAAGTAACATACCGATGACAAAGGGAACAACGTATGTTGTTATGCGGGTTGACCGATAAAGATCTTCGTAGAATGTGTAGGAGCCAATATCAGAATCTAGGTTCCGCTATTGGTTATTGACCGGAGATATGTCTCGGTCATGTCTACATAGTTCTCGAACCCGTAGGGTCCGCACGCTTAATGTTCGATGACGATTTGTATTATGAGTTTCGTGTTTTGATGAACCGAAGTTTGTTCGGAGTCCCGGATGAGATCACGGACATGACAAGGAGTCTCGAAATGGTTGATACATAAAGATTCATATATTGGAAGGCTACATTCTGACACCGGAATGGTTCGGGTCGTTTCGGATAAGTTTCGGAGTACCGGGGGTTACCGGACCCCCCCGGGAAGTTAATGGGCGTTACTAGAGAAGAGAGAGGGCTGGCCATAGGTGGCACGCACCCCCCCCCCTTGCCCAATCCGAATTGGACAAGGGGAGGGGGCGGCGCCCCCCTCCTTCCTTCTCTTCTCTCCTCCTTCCCTTCTTCTCCTACTTGGACTAGGGAAGGGGGCGGACCAAATCCTACTTGGACTGGGAGTCCAAGTAGGACTCCCCCCATGGCACGCCCCCTCCTAGGGCCAACCAGCTCTCCTCCCCCTTTATATACGTGGGAGGGGGCACCCCAAAGGCACACCAAAGTTTCTCTTAGCCGTGTGCAGTGCCCCCCTCCACAGTTACACACCTCGATGATATCGTCGTAGTGCTTAGGCGAAGCCCTGCGACGGTAAACTTCATCATCACCATCACCACGCCGTCGTGCTGACGGAACTCTCCCTTGGCCTCTACTGGATCAAGAGTTTGAGGGACGTCACCGAGCTGAATGTGTGCTGATTGCGGAGGTGACGTACGTTCGGTACTTGAATCTGTTGAATCGCGAAGACGTTCGACTACATCAACCGCATTACTAAACGCTTCCGCTTTCGGTCTATGAGGGTACATATACACACTGTCCCCTCTTGTTGCTATGCATCTCCTAGATAGATCTTGCGTGATTGTAGGATTTTTTTTTGAAATACGGCGTTCCCCAACAGGAGTTGTGATTATGACTAGTGACCAACTTGCTATATGATGTTTCATTGATGAAAATGATGATCGTGAGGAGGTGTTATATGACGATGGTGTATTATGATGATAAGTTGTTAATGATATGATGATGATGATGATATTTATTATATCATTGGGTGAAAGAACCGCAGATTACATCCACTTGAAACTGGTCCAAGGTTCTTTCAACTAGTGATGTAATAACTCATTATGATGTAAAAACAATCCCTAAATTGCTACTGTATGAAAACTTGTATAAAGGTGTATGAATACAACATGAAATGAAAAAGAAATAGAATACGGAATAATAGTAGTAGCATGGGCTGAGAGAAGTGCTACTAGTAATTACCAGTAGCGCCCTTTCCAGGAAGCGCTACTATTAAGTGGATATAGCAGTAGCGCGGGTAAACCCACGCTACTGCTAACCTTTAGCTATAGCGCCGTACCAGTAGCGCTGTCACCCACGCTACTGGTAGGCCAAAAACCCGCGCTACTGCTAGGCTTTTCCCTAGTAGTGTTGGGGAGTACAAGGAGGCCTCAATCTACTAGTGAAAGCTATAATTTCCCCCTGTCTTGAGGCTTTAGGTAGATCTCCATTGTCCACTGCTTCAATACTTTTGGCAGACTCGGTGCATAATAATGTCTCCTCTGGTTTATTATATGACTCGAGTGGGGTGTGACCGCATGAGATGCTAAATCTCAGGACAAGATTGGACGAAAATGTAGATCTTGATTCTCTGCTGCTTATGCCCTTTTGTGGTGGCAACGATACAAAATAAGGTCTCCTATGAATCAAAGTGAGATGAGATAGAGTAGGTATGGCTAGGCACACCTCTAAGTTTATCTTTGTAATCTTAGTCCACAGGGCATGCTCTAATGTCACCTTAGCCATCCTCGGAAATTATACTAAACAATCACCTCTTGATCTTTATCGTTCTAATCTTATTCCATAGAGTCACCCCAATGTCACTAATGGTATGCCATGAAATTGTACTAATGCATCACTTGATTCCCAAAAGATTCAATCCAACATAAAGAAACTCATAGCATGAGCAAGATTCAATTCACACCAAAGAGAATATGAGGGGATACACCATATAGTTCAACTCCATTAACAAAGCCCACGATCACAATCAAGATTGAAAACTTACATGATCACCGAGGGAGGGGGAACATATAGCTACTCGTACAAACCCTCAACTACGAGGGAGGACTACTCCCGCATCATCATAGAGCAGCATGAATAAGATGTATTCTCCCCTCTGGAAGGGTGCCAACAAAAGGGCTTGATTGGATCTCCCTTGGAAAGAAGAGAAGCCGCATCCGGAAAAATCAGGTAAAGATATTTTTGATATTTTTGAACATATGTAGAACCAGCGACACTAGGGGCTCCACGCGCGCTCTCCTCACACCCTAGCCCTAGTGTGCATTGTGGGTCCACGTTGAGGCCCCCTACATGTAGACTTTGGCCCATTTTCTCTCATGTCTTAAAACTTCGCAAACTATTTTTTCTTGTTGTTTTCAGTTCTGAATTATTTATTTTTGCAAATCCCAAAAACAAGTAGAAAGCAGCAACTGACATTGCGCACTAGATTAATAGGTTAGTCTAATATATTGACAAAAAATATGCCAAAGTGATCCAATAATGATATAAGAATAGTATAAACATAGTAAAAAATATTGATATGTTTAAGATGTGTGAGCCACCCATCTTCCTCGGAGATGTTGCCCCGAGTCCACTACCTCGTTGGTGTGCCATGTACTTGCTAGTCATCGCCGTGGCGTAGAGGAGGGCGGAGGTTGATGGCTGGAGGGAGAAGCAATGGGGAAAATCAAAGGGAGAGAACAGAAAGAGAGTGAGGCAGCTAGATCTATGTAGGTTTAGAGTCAAGTTAATTGTGTTCTTATATATGTAGAGAAGGATATTGGGTCAGGCCAATTTTAGGCGGGTTTTTTCCTTCTTATTTTATTCACTTGCTTCTTTATATAGTTCTAACATTGATTCCAATATGAACTTTTGAGAATGATAGGTGTTTTTGTTAAAATACATGCATTTTTCAAATAGATGAACTTTTTCAAAAAAAAATGCCATTATTGAAATAGCAACTTATATACATTGCCCAAATATATGAGCTTTTTCAAAAGATAGACCTTTATTGAAAGAGAAATTTATCTCATCTCTTCTATAAGGCATACAAATATACTCAAGACCATAAATATGTTTTTTCTGAACCATTTTAAGCATTGTTTCATGTACTCATAGTTCAAATTTGAATTATATACATGAAATACCTAAAATTGTCTGAGTGACTTAAATATAGCAAATGAAACCTAAAAATGGCAAATTTGAACACGAAGGATGTTACTCTCTCCTATCCATATTAATTGTCATTAATTTAGTACAACTTTGTACTAAATCAATGACAATTAATAAGGATCAGATGGAGTATGGTGTATGATGAGTGTAGAGAATGTTCCAAGTCCTCATCTCTAGCGGCTCCTCTTGTGGTTATCTCTTCCCTTTATACTGTGCAAGCTATTGTTTTGTTGTATCCGTTGCTTACTCTTGTTGTTGTTGTTGTTAGCATCATATAGGTTGCTCATCTAGTTGCACATCTAGATAACCTATTTGTTGCTAAACCTAGTTTGTGAAGAAAAGCTAAAAATTGCTAGTTGCCTATTCACCCCCCCCCCCCCCCCTCTAGTCAACTATATCGATCCTTTCTATGAGTGTAGAGAATGTTTCAGGTACAAACGATGAAGGAAATGTCATCTCGCCTTCAAACTTAACACATTCCCTATCGGAACTATGATTCTTCTTCGGAGATGGTTCAGTTTCTAAGCAATGTACATCACAAATTTTTCTAAATGTTCTCAACTTTTAACACGGGCTACCGAGGCCATATCATGGCACAATGACAAGCTCATGTCTTTCAAACTTCATTTACATATTTTAGAACTAAAAAAAAACTCTATGTTTGTGGTTGAGTCTTGCCACAGAGAGCTTTGAGATTTCTTTTCGTTTCTTGTGTATAAGTCATACAAATATAACCAAGACCGTAAATATGATATTTCAAACCATTTTGGTGCAAATTTTCTTTTACACATAGTTCAAGTTTGAATTATATCTATTAAATTTGGAATTTTCAAGGTTCATTTGCTATATTTGAAACTATGTGCGATGTTTGCTACATTGCACTTTATTTTTTTGCATAAACTGTGTGCAAGACATCGCACACAGTTGAGTTCTTCAAATCATGTACGACGGTAGGCTTAATAGCATGATTGTGCACTAGTAAGGTATGTTTACAGAAATAACATTGCCAAGAGTCGACAAAACAACGAATTGAACCTAGTATGAACCCATGGGTAGAGCTTTTTTTTTACCGCGGGTGAACCATTTTCAAATTTTTATATGGATTTGTTCCCATGTGCCGATCTGTCTTTTTTTTGGGCGTGTTATGCAGTGATAGTACACGGGCAAGCGTGATTTGTTAATCCTAGAGTAGATCATAAACCTGTCGACATGTAATGTAATTGATGGATGGACACCAGCCGAACCACCACACACAGAGTACTACACGGATACACGAGTTGTTGTGTTTTGTTCCGGCTAGTTGTCTAGTGATACTTTGTCGCTGCATGTTTCTCGTTTCCACAAGAAGTAGCACACGCCGCTCGTGTGTGATTTGTTAATCTGACTAGTAAGTATACACGTGCAACACACGTCTCGACTAATATTATAACCATATATGACAATTGTAAAAATACTTCCTTCATTCATAAATATAATATGTGTTTGAATATTTTAATATAGACTACATATGGATTGCAATAAGTGAACAAACACACTAAAACATGTCTATATACATTCGATTCACAAAACATAGTTCAAAAACCAGTATGTAGACAAAGAGGAAACAAAATAAACAAAAGAGGAATTGAACTTTGTACGTGCCTTTATCCTTTTCTTCTCGTATCCGTGAAGTTCACATGCAGTTCTCCTTCATGGTTAAAAAAACACAGTGAAATGACTAAATAACTCATGAAAGCTTGGAACTTGTCCAACATGATTTTCTCAGAAGACATAAAAGGATGACTATAATCTTCAACTCTTTGTTGGCGATGGTCTTAAATGTAATTAGTACAACAGTGCCAACCTCATGCCATGTCTCGTGAGGCACTTCTTTCATCCTTACTTGAAGAATATGCGACCGTCGAGTGATGTGTCATACTCGGTCCTCCTGAAGCTCTCTTTGCCCAACCTTAGTCTCGCCAGCTTGTGCTTCGGGGTGTCCAAACAAGACTCAACTTCTTTTGGAATTTTCTAGGTGCCCCATAATGTACACACAAAAGAAATGTGTGAGAACCCCAGTTAGAAAACCATGGAAAAACAAAAAGATCAACTGAGGAAATAGTGAAAACATACATACCATCATCTGTACTTCAGTGTTAGTCCTAGTGAAGCGGTGTATGAAGGATGGCCATGTGACCCATGGCAGAGCAGCAATAGGTTGCACAAGTTTGCTATGACATAATGACAATTAGCTAATTGAACTGTGTATGACAAAATAGAAGACAAAATGGGGAAAAGACACAAAAAATATGTCCCAAGAAAGGACCAGCTACTTGGCGAACCAAGTTTCGAAAACAATTGACAACTTTGAAACTTTCAGCTAGAATACCGATTAATGGACATATTATAGCAACACAAAAAATGAAATGCAAGTTCTAGGATAGGTGAAGAGTGGAGAGCAGGTATCTAGCTCTGAGCATAAAACTCGGTCACAAATTCATACGTGAATCAATCTACTCCTTCCGTAAAGAAATATAAGAGCGTTTAGACCACTACTTTAGTAATCTAAACGCTCTTATATTTCTTTACAGAGGAATAGTTTGGAACACCCTACTCTGAATTTCCATCAGAGCAAGAGCACCGCTATGTTTTTGCAAAATCTTCTCATGCTAAAATCTGCCCCTCAGAAAGCGGCAAGTAGACAGTGGAAACACATATCATAGCTGATCAATAAACATGTCATTTTGTCTACTAATACATTTAAGCATCGGTCGAATGACAAATTGACAATACAGAGAATGACAAGACTGGTAAATGAATAGTCATTTCTCTTAGTTCCTTTCAGGCTCATCTATTTTGAAAGTATGGCAAATGAGCAGTTCATCAACATCAGTAATACCAAACCCATATCCATTTTATCGTCCTTATGCACGAACAGGGAGCATGCCAACTTACTTCGGGGAGATAAAAAAGAAAGGACAAGGATGCAGGTCGAGGGGAGGTTCTAGTTGATGCTGATGGAAATGGGCTTGATCTCCTTCAATGTAGTCGAGATGGCAGTGCCAATCCGTTCACGTGCATCATCCATATTGTTCACCAATGCCTACAATTTATGGAATGAGATCATATCGTTTAAAAAAACCAAATAGACTAAAGAAAGAATACAGTAAGGACATTTCTTTTAGGGAATGTAACTAAAAACACTGATTGATGAAGAGAGAAAAATAAGAGGGTCTTAAGACTGATATATAACTAAAGTCTCGGGACTAAAAGACTGAAGAACGATGCATTTGTTGTCATAACACTTTTACATCCAGTCAAGGAATTGTTCTGATATCTAGATACAGCTGATGTATACCTTGTCCCGCAACATGCGTTCCTGCGTGTCAATCTGTAGTAATGGCGTCGTTGCCATGATCGTCCCTTCCGTAGATCCAACTTATCATAGCTGGATTCATGCAGAATGAGGTAACCGTCACCGGATCCGTTGATCGAGGTCGTGTTCACCAAATCCGTGCACATCCAACTTCCAGATGCCTGTTGACAATGGTATAAATCCTTGCCATTTTCTGACTGTTTTTCTGGAGCACAACATTTAGTATCCTTGTTGTCAAAGAGAAACTGCAATTATGCCTCTTTTGTATGCATTCTGAACAGCTTAGACTGGCCTTAAAAAAAAGCTTAGACTGACCTTGTTATTCTCCTTGTGATTGTAAGGAATCTGTTTAGTCTTGCAAGTTGCTCTTTCCCAACATACAACAACGCTGTTATGAATATTTACTTGCTTCATATACCATACAGTCTCTTTCTTGTAATGCAACAACTGTTTGTGTTGTAACTAACATGTTTGAAGCAGAAATTATTGTTTTCCATGCACCCATTACATTTTCCTTACACTAATAATATTTTTTGTTGCGTGCGAACAAAAAAATGGATAGAATTTACATATCTACGTGAGAACAGTGTCATGGCTATTTCTTTTTCACACTGGATCAATTATTCCTTGTCTTGCACCTATTCTTAAATTTGGCAGTGTAGTTTGTTGCTTCCTGGGTTTCTACATTCTCAGAAAAATTTCAGCATGTATCACTAGCATTGCTGCAGAGTCCATTTCTATCCTGGAAAGCATGCATTCTAAAGGTTTTTTTTTGAACCGGGCGCATCCCCTTTCCATTACTTATCATAACAGAAATACACAAAGTTCAGTATCATCAAACTACCCAGGATACCGACTGACTTAAGGAGGCTAGAAAGGGGAGAGCGAATTCAAAGCACCACTGGAAAAATAACCGCGAGCACTCGTCGTCGAGCAACCCACTGTGGGATGAAAACCCAGTGACACCATAGATCAAGCTACACCTATCAGACTAAAACAGTTTTGACCCTGCATAAAGGAAGCCAACAGCAGCTAACGACCCCAAAAGGCTCACATTTTGAGCAGATAGACGCTCACGCGAGAGCAAAGACCAACAGTAACATAACACCAAAACCACCCGGGAGGGAGAGAAGCACCCCCACACCACAGCCCTGTCAAAGCGACCTCACTCCATAGCTACTTCTACTGGAGCCGCACAGATTCGCATCATCGTCGAAGCATTAGTCCCGAGCATCTTGGCTCCCCGCTCCATGGCTTCACGGTCCTCACCAGCCATCAAACCTGCCCGGTATGTCAAAAAAGCACAAGCAGAATATATCACATTAAATGGAGTCTTAAGTTTTTCCTGCTCGAACGTCGCTTGGTTACGGCAGTTCCAAATCGCCCAGCAAACCGCTGCCAAGCCAAAGGTATAGAACCTAGCCCCAACCGGGAGGAAAACATAGCACCAGGAAAAGTATTGCCAAATGTTGTTCGGGCATAGATCTGTCCTCCAGGCTACACGAGCAACATGGCATGTGAAAAAAAGATGTTGTGATGTTTCAACCTCTCTGCAAAATGAGCACCTGGGATTACCAGCCCAGTTCCGTTTCTTCACGACTTCTCTAGTCAGGATAGCATCTTGGAAAAGGTGCCATAGAAAAATTTGAATTTTAAGGGGGGTCTTGGCTTTCCAAATCCACTTATAATCACATCCTGCCAGGTGTCTTTCCAAATAGGGGTAAATTGATTTGGTCGAGAACCGTTTCTTTTTTCCCAAGGCCCAAACAACCTGATCAGATTCATTAGACAAGGGCCAGGAGTTCACCACCTTAACAAGGTCCTTCCACTGATCTGCAAGAGGAGGGTGCAGGCGTCTCCTAAGGAGATCCCCACCTTCAAAAATTTTGAAATCAACCACCGTGATTTCCTGGTAATTGCAGATACTGTACAAGGTAGGGAATTGGGTTTGCGAAGGGGCCCCGCCCCTGATCGTGTCTTTCCACACTCTAGCTATGTTGCCAGAGTTCAGCATCACTTGTCTACCTGCCAAATACACCTCTTTCACCTTCATAATAGCTTTCCAAATAGGAGAACTCATGGCTGCTGTTGGCCATCTATGAGCTGTGTGCTTGCATGGGATCGAGGCCGCGCACCCCACCTGAACAACCCATGGCTGCTGTTGATTTAGGTGATTTCTCTGCATAATTTTTTGTTTGTCTAGGGCTCTAGGTTGTAACTTTTTGGGTGATTCATTCAATTTTATAGGTGATTTCTCTGCCGATCTGTCTTTTTTTTGGCGTGTTATGCAGTGATAGTACACGGCGGGCGTGATTTGTTAATTCGAGAGTAGATCATAAACCTGTCGACATGTAATGTAATTGATGGATGGAGACCAGCCGAACCACCACACACACAGTACTACATAGATACACGAGTTGTTGTGTTTTTCTTTCCGGCTAGTTGTCTAGTGATACTCTGCCACTGCGTGTTTCTCGTTTCGACATGAAGTAGCACGCGCCGCGCGTGTGCGATTTGTTAGTCCGATACTGTAGAATCGAATCCTGCCGAGACGGATGGATGCCGGCCGTCGAGCTATCGAAGAGCACACGATCAATCCGATCGAATCAGTCAAGATGTGTCTGTCCTGCCCTAGCACAAGATATCCATTCGTTCACTGGCACCCCGAGGCCGGACCGGTAGGTGCACTGGATCACCCACGTGCACTGGGTCGTGCAGCACGCCGGATAGCCACAGGGAATGTGACGGGTGTCCGGTTGAATTCACCGCCGCATGGCGACAAGCAAGTGTGTGAACTAGCTGTAGCTGCGGTGCAACGCAACGAGCGGCCATCGCGGTTCTGACGGCAACGTACTGGCCGGGCCTATCCGCCTATGTCACTAATTAACTACTGGCTAGTTGCTGCATCGATCGCGGTCTTCTGTTTCTGAAAGCAAAATTTGAAATTTTAGAGGCGTAGAGCGCACTGGTTTCATCGTCGACAGGGACGCGGTGCAGCGGGTTTATGTCTCGCTGCATGCGCCAAGAGCTAATTCTTGCGTGCACCCATACTTCCTGCCATGCACGCCGACCCCTGGACCTGTCCTAGAGGTACCGATCGACGTATCATGTATCGTATGTATATACCCCTTCTGGCCACGTATATACGGGAGTGACGGGAATCAGAATATATAGTTATCTCCGTCGAAGAACAACGGTATAAACAAAAGGCCGAGACCGAGAGAGCCCGGGAGGAAGAAGATACACAGGAGGCTTGCATCAAACAAAAGGGACAGCTCGTCCCTTCTGGAGTCCTATCTCGAGAGAGCCCGGGAGGAAGAAGATACACAGGAGGCTTGCATCAAACAAAAGGGACAGCTCGTCCCTTCTGGAGTCCTAGTTCCCTTCACCGACGGCAGATGGGGAAAAGAAGTGGGAGCTACAATGAAGACCTTAATCACACAGAAGGAGATGGAAGTCTCGAGAAGATAGATAGATAGGGCCGAGGGCGTCGAGGTCAAGCGGGCGCATCCGGAGGCATCTACGTTTGGCGTAGGAGATCACTGGCAGACCTTGTTTACACCGGAGTGGTTAGGATATGCATCTTCTCAGAGCAACGATATGATTTACTTACGTATTTATTTTGAGAGGAACTGTTCTGTACACAAGTACACAAGATCAGATCATCAGAATAAGCACATGCTACGGAGGTCACTAGCAAGGCAATTCTTGTTTACACCGAAGTGGTCAGGCTCAGGGATATGCATGACATCATGATTTTATTGATTCGGTAATGAAAGAACAAAAAGATAGAAATAACAGGTATTACTATTAAATATTTGGAATAGACTCGGAAAGCTACAACAAGATTCTTTAAAGTCTACATCTCCGGTTCCATTATTCGCATCTTGATATTTCTCTATGCAATAGGTCTTTATGACCTATTACATCCGTCCTGCTGTATTGGCCCTCTTCATATTTTGTGTATTGATACACATACTGTATTGGCCCTCTTCACATCTTGATATTTCTCTATACAACAGGTCTTTATGACCTATTACATCCGTCCTGCTGTATTGGCCCTTCCGTATTTTGTGTATTGATACTCAACTCAACCGTAGTATGATGCTATGCATGGCTGGTTGTAATGAAGAGTATCATATAGTAGTATCATGCATATGATACTAGTGTATGATACTACATCCGTAATATCTAGTATCATATGTTGGTATCATAAATGGCTATATTTATTACCATGCATAACACAAAATAGCACATCATTTAATATGATGTGGTATCGTGATATGATACTCAACCATCTCTTTCTTCATTTAATTCTATGACGCTTCATCAACATTACTTAGTTGGCATGCATGATACTACTTATAATACTCCCATTACTAGTATCATAAAGGTAGTAATAGTGGGAGTAACTTAGCTAGTAACATAACACATCCTAAGACAAGTTTCCTTATGTGGCACCTAATTAATGAGAAGAGACGTGTTTCGAGTAACATATTATGTTACCATCACATAGCACTTCCCAAGAAATGTTGAGTCTATAAGCTAATAAATGCAACCATATATAATATTATCTCTATGACACTTTGCACTATGAAGGTAGTATCATAGACTAGTGTCATATGTATGACACTAGTCTAAGTGTCATATGCATGACACTAGTCTAAGTTACTTCCCACTGTGACCAGCCTAATGTGGGTGTTTTTCATGCATGAACACGATGAGATGACATAGTTGAATGTCGCCATAATTGAAGTTAGCGGGATCAACAGTTACTCAGAGTCACATAGACATGACGTTTATATTCGGAGCAGTGTGTGCATGCCGACTTCTATGCTGCATGCATGCAACATGCACGTAACAGGCAACTAGCGGACGATCGAGACAATACACGGCAACAGTATGGAGTCCATGATCATGCTTGACACGCACTGCCACGTCTCAAGTAAAAAAGAAAAGACAAGATGGAACAAAATAAAGTGTCACCCACTCTTGGAGAGGGATAGACTAAGAAAATTAGACAGCGCGACGCGTCTCGCTGGGGTCGTCACGTACCTAACTAATCCACAGCTGATGATGACTCGTGACTAGGCACATGCAGCGAGCACTGTCATATCACTTGTCATTTTACTGAGAGGAGTCGTATCACTTGTCGACGGCCGCCGTTCGATTGCACGTGAGGGCCAAGACAATGATCTCCCGAATTTGCATCTACAGCTGGACTTTACAAATCTGGTCCCTCAAACGCCTTCGGACGTGATCGGACGCATCCTCAGACAATGATCGATCATATCTCAAATTAGCCACTCCATATATACTACATACTATCTTAACTACTCTTCATCATAGGAGATGTCCATTACAACGGTGTCGGACGGGTAGGAGGGCTCTGGCTCATCATCCTCCTGTTTGACCTCATCCATGTAGGCGAGCATCTCCACCTCCTCCGCGGCCTGCTGCGCCTCCATCTCCTGCTGGTGACGGCGTCTGCCCTCCACAATCGACTCTGGCCGGAGGCAATCGAGAATGGCCTGGTGCTCCGCCTGCAGAAACATGTCGCCAGTGTCCCCCACACATCCTCAACCTCCTCGTTCTCGTCCTCCTCCACCACCTTCTCCTCAGCAAAATGGCAACAGGACGGGGATCACCGGGGGGCACGCCACCATCCCCGCCCCGATCCCCGCTAATACATGTCCCCGGTAACCCTACCTTCCTTGGCGGGGGGGGGGGGGGGGGGTCCCCATCCTCGCTAACAGCGGGTACCCGATCCCCACGGGGATCCCCATGGAGACCAACAGCAGCAAAACAACAATAAAAGAAGAGCACAATTGCACAAACCACAATATTTTTTGACAGATTCAATCATCCATTATAGCAACAAAACAGCAATACATTGGCATAACAAACCAAAATAATTTTGGCAGCAATCTTTTTGTACAGAAACACAAACAAATTACACAACAGTAAATTAGCAGCACAAACACAATAATTTTGACAAATTTAATTATCCCAAGTCTGACCAAATAAGTTTGATAGATTCAATCATCTCAACCCAAGCCTGACCACATAATTGATAAACTGGAAGTACGATTGGCACAAACGACAATACTTAGTACGATTACAAGCTGAAAGTTCTAATTCTTAACACAACACAAGCATGGTAAGCTGAATAAATGAAATGAAGACTTGAAGAGCCCATCACAGTAGCTCCTCGGTCCTCCATTTTCTTCATTCTTGACTCCATGGAGGCAAGCCGCAAGCCTAATAGTTATTGCAAGTGGAGAGTTCCTCACCCTGATCATGCAAATAGTACAAGATAATTAAAAAGTTGCATGAAATCAAGACATAAGATTGAAAGTTGCCAATGAAAGTTGCGAATGAAATCAAGACATAATATGAAAGTTGAGAATGTCAAGTTATCATTTGTTCATCCTCATCGTCAAGACCAAGTTTGAAACTCAGTAGAGAGTAATGAATTGTTCTCACCTAAAATTGCAAGCGATGTAAAATTAGAGGGCAGTAGTGTAGCTGATTTAGGTATATATTCTAGTAAATTATCTAAGCAAGAAAAAATAATGTAGCAACAACAAAACAGAAGTAGAATAGGAGCAAAAGTGCAACATTTGAGTTGTCTTACCTAGCATGCCAGCATTAGACCAAGCCCGCATACACATTATAGCTTACACCATCTTTGGTGCGAGCCTACTACGGTGAGGGCTAAGGATTCTACCACTTGTAGAGAATGCAGATTCCGATGCTACCGTTGTGACCGGAATAGGCAAGATGTCATGAGCAATAAGCTGTAGAGTTGGATATTTTATCCCCCCAAACTTCCACCAATTGATGATATCAAAATCTGGTGTTCTTGGCAAAGTTGGCTCTTCTAAATACATGTGTAGCTCTGTATGAACCAACAAAGATGAAGCAGTAGGTTGTGAAGACATGTACTGTTCAAATATGTCAAAACTTCTTCCTGTGAAGCTGAAGCAGTGGGCTGTGTAGCACTAGCAACATTTGATGTTCCCGCAGAAGAGGCATCTTGGTATTGAACCAACAGTTCTCGAAGCAATTGCTTCACGTGCGCAACCTCTTAAATTGCAGCCTCAGGTCAATAGAGAGGACCGTACAAAGCCTGCACCATATGGAGTTTGTACCTTGCACTACTAGGGAAAAGCCTAGCAGCAGCGCGGGTTTTGGGCCTATTAGTAGCGCGGGGACCGGCGCTACTAATAAGGCGCTACAGCTACAGCTACTGCTAAATTCCCCCCCCCCTCGCTACTACTAGTTTTATTAGTGTTTTCCCTACATATTTGTTTTGTATTTGTTTTGTATTTGAATAGGCTTTATACAATAATCTTTAGCATATCATACATATACAAATGTAATCATAGCATATACATACAATTAGTCTCATCAAATCATGTCATCATCATAATCATCATCCAACACAAAGTGGTCTCTCGTCATTATCTCGAAAATAGCGATACAAGTCTCGATTACTTGCAAATACATCGTCATCCATCTAAACAATGATATACGCGAGAAGAGCTATCACTTTGATTACATGAGTTCGTACTCCTCTCTCGCATTAGCGTGAACCTAAACTAACTACTGCCTGTCGCTCGGAAACCGAAAACCGGTACACCTGGGCCTGACACTCCGGCTACTTGTCGTATATATACTCCTGGCGTAGCACTTCTTCGCCATCTATGATCTATGCACCTGCATCGTCACATGAGTCGATGATATGCAACATATATAGTTGAGCAACAGAAAGAGACAGACTTGGCAAAAATAGAAACAATATATCATAAGCATAAATAACAAAGTTCATCGTGCCCCAAAATGCCCTAACTAGAGTGATTTTCGCTAGTCGAGGAGGAGGACGGTTTAATTACATCACAAATAAAGTTTCACCGTGCATAACTCAAAGTTTTTTCATACAGAAAGTATGGACTAAACGAACACATTGTCATATATCGATAATCACTCCAACATGTCGTTCCATCCATCCAAGTCAGGGAGATAGTCCTTGAGCTTAGTGAAAGGCTTCATGTCGAGACGCTGAGAGGCTATCCATGTTCGGACGTCTTCCCGCGACATTTGTCCTTCTCCGTAGAACATCCCTGTTTTTTCGACGACCTCCTTCATAATGATTTGGGCAAGTTCACGCTGGATGTTATAGAACTCAGCTCGAAGTCGATGATCCTCGATATCTCCTATGTCCTTTGCCCATTGCAGAATATGGGCATCGCCGGGTCTAGGTGACATGCGAAGGTTCTGGTGATCCCGTCTGTACTCCAGCATGTGGTGTAGGACATAGAATCCATCATTAAGAGAATCGTTCGGTTGCTGGATGCAGCAGAAGTCGGTCTTATGGCCGAAGGCGGCCCTGCCGCCCCTTGTCTTCTTGTCCCTGACCTCTCCACCCCTTGCTTGGTAGTAAAACATAGCACTGTCGAGAACATCCTTGATGTGGGTGTAATCGTTTTTGTGAATGTTCTTCGACGAGTCCAAGTAAAGAGCGTGGGAGAATCGGGGGTAGAGGATGATGAGGACGGCGCGCCCACCGCTGCGCAAAATAAGTACACCTCAAATTAATTAGCCTCCACCGTGCAAATGAATGATTGAAATCGAAGGAAGGATAGCAGCGCGAATGACTTACACGGGATGATAAGGCACGAGAATCGCCTCCTTGTCCTTATTGGCGAGCATGAAATTGACAATGTAACCCCTCGCGTATTCACGGTGCTTTGCGCAGACTCCCAAGAAGCCCGCGTGCATATAGTACGGGTCAGCAACATAGATATGAGATATCTGCTCAACCCCGATGATGTAGTTCATGTGCAAGGCATAAAGGCGGACAAACGTAAAATCCAGCTTCTTCACGTGAAACATGTTGAATATGTAATCGAATCGGAGGAAGAACTTATCCGCAGGGAAGCTGTCGACGTGCGACATTTGTCGCGGAACGTTAACCACGTAGAGTGGGTATCCTAGATCTTTCGAGGCGATGAGGCCTTTCTCTACCCGCAGCACATCGTCATGAAGTCTCGATCGCCGAATCTGGCCCGTAGAGCTGTTGTAGGTAGGATTGGTTGATCGGGGATATGCCATTTATTAGCATCGGGGATATCTATACGGTCCTGAAGCCGAGGCTGCTGAGGCGGCTAGATCATAGAATCAGCTTTTTTGCCTTTCCTCGCTCTCTTCCTAGACTTCTTTACTACTGGAAGGTCATCCATAATACGTTGAGACGGCAATTCAGGCACCGACTCATGATGCTCAAACTCTGAGGAGGCGCCAGTATAGACATACTGTTCAGCACCATCGTCGTCCTCATCCTCATCCATGGCGACGTCATCAGCGACTAATGGAGCCTCCTCCTTACCCCATCCGCTATCACCCAACCCGACACCCGAAGCTAATTGGGTAGGTGGGGTGTTGATGTTCATACCTTGCTGAGGCTGCGTGCTCGTGGGTGTGCTCCCGGCCGCCTCCAGACGAAGCAGACTCTTGCTACCTCTTGAGCTTGCGTTGGATTTACCCGAAGAGGAAGGGATGATGCAGCAGAGTAGCGTAAGTATTTCCCTCAGTTTTTGAGAACCAAGGTATCAATCCAGTAGGAGGCCATGCTCAAGTCCCTCGTACCCGCACAAAACGATAGCTACTCGCAACCAACGCGATTAGGGGTTGTCAATCCCTTCACGGTCACTTACGAGAGTGAGATCTGATAGATATAATATTTTTGGTATTTTTGGTATAGAGATGCAAAGTGAAAAGTAGAATTCAAAGTAAAAAAGCAAAGCAAGATTAAAGTGATAGAGATTGATATGATGAGAATAGACCCGGGGGCCATAGGTTTCACTAGTGGCTTCTCTCAAGAGCATAAGTATTCTACGGTGGGTGAACAAATTACTGTTGAGCAATTGACAGAATTGAGCATAGTTATGAGAATATCTAGGCATGATCATGTATATAGGCATCACGTCCATGACAAGTAGACCGAAACGATTCTGCATCTACTACTATTACTCCACTCATCGACCGCTATCCAGCATGCATCTAAAGTATTAAGTTAAAGTAGAGTAATGCTTTAAGCAAGGTGACATGATGTAGAGAGATAAATTCATGCAATATGAAATAAACCCCATCTTGTTATCCTCGATGGCAACGATGCAATACGTGCCTTGCTGCCCCTTCTGTCACTGGGAAAGGACACCGCAAGATCGAACCCAAAGCTAAGCACTTCTCCCATGGCAAGAACTACCAATCTAGTTGGCCAAACCAAACGGATAATTTGAAGAGACTTGCAAAGATAACCAATCATACATAAAAGAATTCAGAGAAGATTCAAATATTATTCATAGATAGACTTGATCATAAACCCACAATTCATCGGTCTCAACAAACACACCGCAAAAAGAAGAAGATTACATCAAATAGATCTCCACAAGAGAGGGGGAGAACTTTGTATTGAGATCCAAAAAGAGAGAAGAAGCCATCTAGCTAATAACTATGGACCCGAAGGTCTGAGGTAAACTACTCACACTTCATCGGAGAGGCTATGATGATGTAGAAGCCCTCCGTGATGACGGCCCTCTCCGGTGGAGCTCCGGAACAGGCCCCAAGATGGGATCTCGTGGATACAGAAAGTTGCGACGGTGGAATTAGGTTTTTGGCTCCGTCCCTGTTCGTTTGGGGGTACGTAGGTATATATAGGAGGAAGAAGTACGTCGGTGGAGCTTCGGTGGGCCCACGAGGGTGGGGGCGTGCCTGGGGGTATAGGGCATGCCCCCTACCTCGTGCCCACCTCGAAGCTTCCTTGGCGTAGGGTCCAAGTCTCCTGGGTCATATTCGGGAAGAAAATCACGTTCCAGAAAGGTTTATTCCGTTTGGACTCCATTTCTTCAAAACACTGAAATAGGCAAAAAAACAGCAATTCTGGGCTGGGCCTTCGGTTAATAGGTTAGTCCGAAAAATAATATAAAAGTGGAAAATAAAGCCCAATATAGTCCAAAATAGTAGATAATATAGCATGGAGCAATCAAAAATTATAGATACGTTGGAGACGTATCAGGCATCCCTAAGCTTAATTCCTGCTCGTCCTCGAGTAGGTAAATGATAAAAAGAGAATTTTTGATGCGGAGTGCTACTTGCCATAATTTCAATACAAATCTTCTTAATTGTGACATGAATATTCAAATTCGAAAGATTCAAGACAAAAGTTTATATTAACATAAAAATAATAATACTTCTAGCATAGTAACAAAGCAATTATGTCTTCTCAAAATAACATGGACAAAGAAAGTTATCCTACAAAATCATATAGTCTGGCTATGCTCTATCTTCACCACACAAATTATTTAAATCATGCACAACCCCGATGACAAGCCAAGCAATTGTTTCATACTCTAACTTTTTCAAAAAAAAAATCAATCTTCACGCAATACATGAGCGTGAGCCATGGATATAACACTATATGTGGAATAGAATGGTGGTTGTGGAGAAGACAAAAAGAGGGGAAGATATTCTCACATCAACTAGGCATATCAACGGGCTATGGAGATGCCCATCAATAGATATCAATGTGAGTGAGTAGGGATTGCCATGCAACGGATGCACTAGAGCTATAAGTATATGAAAGCTCAAAAAGAAACTAAGTGTGTGTGCATCCAACTTGCTTCCTCATGAAGACCTAGGGCAATTTGAGGAAGCCCATCATTGGAATATACAAGCCAAGTTCTATAATGAAAGATTCCCACTAGTATATGAAAGTGATAACATGAGAGACTCTCTACTATGAAGATCATGGTGCTACTTTGAAGCACAAGTGTGGTAAAAGGATAGTAACATTGTCCCTTCTCTCTTTTTTCTCTCATTTTTTTATTTGGGCATTTTCTCTTTTTTATGGCCTCTTTTCTTTCTCTCTTTTTTTGGGCTTCTTTGGCCTCTTTTATTTATTTTTCGTCCGGAGTCTCATCCCGACTTGTGGGGGAATCATAGTCTCCATCATTCTTTCCTCACTTGGGACAATGCTCTAATAATGATAATCATCACACTTTTATTTTTCTTACAACTCACCAATTACAACTCGATACTTAGAACAAAATATGACTCTATATGAATGCCTCCGGTGGTGTACCGGGATATGCAATGAATCAAGAGTGACATGTATGAAAGAATTATGAACGGCGGCTTTGCCACAAATACGATGCCAACTACATGATCATGCTAGCAATATGACAATGATGGAGTGTGTCATAATAAACGGAACGGTGGAAAGTTGCATGGCAATATATCTCGGAATGGCTATGGAAATGCCATAATAGGTAGGTATGGTGGCTGTTTTGAGGAAGGTATATGGTGGGTGTATGATACCGGCGAAAAGTGTGCGGTATTAGAGAGGCTAGCAATGGTGAAAGGATGGGAAAAAGTGCATATAATCCATGGACTCAACATTAGTCATAAAGAACTCATATACTTATTGCAAAAATCTAAAAGTTATCAAAGCAAAGTATTACGCGCATGCTCCTATGGGGATAGATTGGTAGGAAAAGACCATCGCTCGTCCCCGACCACCACTCATAAGGAAGACAATCAATAAATAAATCATGCTCCGACTTCATCACATAACGGTTCACCATATGTGCATGCTACGGGAATCACAAGATTTAACACAAGTATTTCTCAAATTCACAACTACTCAACTAGCATGACTCTAATATTATCACCTCCATATCTCAAAACAATTATCATGCTTCAATCTTTTCTTAGTATTCAATGCACTCAAAAGAAAGTTTCACAAATCTTGAATACCAAGCATATTATTATTAAGCAAATTACCATGCTATTAAGAGACTCTCAAAATAATTTAAGTGAAGCATGAGAGATCAATAGTTTCTTTAAAACAAATCCACCACCGTGCTCTAAAAGATCTAAGTGAAGCACATAGAGCAAAATTATAACGCTCAAAAGATATAAGTGAAGTACATAGAGCAAAACTACATAGCTCAAAAGATATAAGTGAAGCACATAGAGTATTCTATCAAATTTTAATTCATGTATGGCTCTCTCAAAAGGTGTGTACAGCAAGGATGATTGTGGCACACTAGCAAACAAAGACACGAATAATACAAGACGCTCCAAGCAAAACACATATCATGTTGGTGAATAAAAAAATAGCTCCAAGTAAATTACCGATGGAAGTGGACGAAAGAGGGGATACCTTCCGGGGCATCCCCAAGCTTTGACTTTTTGGTGTCCTTGGATTATCTTGGGGGTGCCATGGGCATCCCCAATCTTAGGCTCTTTCCACTCCTTGTTCCATAATCCATCAAAAGAATTCACCCAAAACTTGAAAACTTCACAACACAAAACTCAATAGAAATCTCGTGAGCTCCGTTAGAGAAAGAAAACAAAAGCCACTTCAAGGTACTGTAATGAACTTATTCTTTATTTATATTGGTGTTAAACCTACTATATTCCAACTTCTCTATGGATTATAAACTATTTTACTGGTCATAGATTCATCAAAATAAGCAAACAACACACGAAAAACAGAATCTGTCAAAAACAGAACAGTCTGTAGTAATCTATAGCTAGCACAAGATCTGGAACCCCAAAAATTCTAAAATAAATTGCTGGACGTGAGGAAGTTATCTATTAATCATCTGTAAAAATAATTAACTAAATATCACTTTCCAAATAAAATGACAGCAGTTTTCGTGAGCGCTAAAGTTTCTGTTTTTTACAGCAAGTTCAACAAGACTTTCCCCAAGTCTTCCCAACGGTTCTACTTGGCACAAACACTAATTAAAACACAAAAAACACAACCAAAACAGAGGCTAAATAAATTATTTATTGAATAACAGTAAGGGAAAATATTGGGTTGTCTCCCAACAAGAGCTTTTCGTTAAAGCCTTATAGCTAGGCATACGATTTTAACGATGCTCACAAGAAAGACAAGAATTGAAGCACAAAGAGAGCATGATAAAACATGTGACAATAACATCTAAGTCTAACATACTTCCTATGCATAGGCATCTTATAGGCAAACAAATTATCAAGGCAAGCAAAAACTAGCATATGCAAGGAAGCGGAAAGAAACAATAGCAAAAATCAACATAACGAGAGGTAATTTAGTAACATGAAAATTTCTACCACCATATTTTCCTCTCTCATAATAATTGCATGAGGGGTCATAAGAAAATTCAACAAAATAGTTATCACACAAAGTATTTTCAACATGATCCATATGCATGCAAAGTTGACACTCTTCCAAAATAGTGGGATTAACATTAACTAAAGTCATGACCTTTCCAAACCCACTTTTATCAAAACTTTCATAAGATTGAACATTCTCCAAATATGTGGGATCTAAAGTTGACACTCTTCCAAACCTACTTTCAATAATATTGCAAACACTATTATCAATCTCATGTTCATCATGGGGCTTAAATAAATTTTCAATATCATAAGAAGAATCACCCCAATCATGATCATTAAAACCAGTAGTAGACATAGCAAAACTAGCATCCCCAATATTAAGGTTTTGCATATTATTAGCACAATTGACATCAAGAGAATTTATATTAAAATCATTGCAATCATGCTTTTAATTCAAAGATCTATCGTGAATCTCTTCATAAAGTAATTCATCACACTTTTCAGATTCACGAATTTCAAGCAAAACTTCATAAAGATAATCTAGTGCACAAAACTCACTAACAATTGGTTCATCATAATTGGATCTCTTAAAAATATTAGCAAGTGGATGAGGATCCATAGATCTTAGGTTCTCTGTTTAGTAATAAATAAACAACTATTCCAACCATACGAGCAAACAAGAAACGGGCAAAAAGAGGCAAATAGAGAAAGAGAGGGAGGATAGAGAGAGATAGGGCGAATAAAATGGCAAGGGTGAAGTGGGGGGAGAGGAAAACGAGAGGCAAATAGCAAATAATGTGATACGAGAGATAGGGATTATGATGGGTACTTGGTATGTTGAATTTTTGCGTAGACTCCCCAGCAACAGCGACAGAAATTCTTCTTGCTACCTCTTGAGCTTGCGTTCGATTTCCCCAAAGAGGAAGGGATGATGCAGCAGAGTAGCGTAAGTATTTCCCTCCGTTTTTGAGAACCAAGGTATCAATCCAGTAGGAGGCCACTCTCAAGTCACTCGTACCTGCACAAAACGATAGCTACTCGCAACCAACGCGATTAGGGGTTGTCAATCCCTTCACGGTCACTTACGAGAGTGAGATCTGATAGATATAATATTTTTGGTATTTTTTGTATAGAGATGCAAAGTGAAAAGTAAAAGGCAAAGTAAAAAGCAAAGCAAGATTAAAGTGATAGAGATTGATATGATGAGAATAGACCCGGGGGCCATAGGTTTCACTAGTGGCTTCTCTCAAGAGCATAAGTATTCTACGGTGGGTGAACAAATTACTGTTGAGCAATTGACAGAATTGAGCATAGTTATGAGAATATCTAGGCATGATCATGTATATAGGCATCACGTCCGTGACAAGTAGACCGAAATGATTCTGCATCTACTACTATTACTCCACTCATCGACTGCTATCCAGCATGCATCTAGAGTATTAAGTTAAAAACAGAGTAACGCTTTAAGCAAGGCGACATGATGTAGAGAGATAAATTCATGCAATATGAAATAAACCCCATCTTGTTATCCTCGATGGCAACGATGCAATACG